>NW_019268537.1:2139132-2143076 GCF_002738365.1 Cucurbita moschata
GCACAACCTTAGCCTTCAAAAAAAAAAAAAAAAAAAAAAAAAAAAAAAACAGAACCCGCAGAAATATAAAAGCCTTTCATTTACACAGATTAGTGGAAAGGGTTAGTGAATGAATGAGACCAAAAACTTACGGTGCTGCGGCGGCGCTCGGCGCCGACAGCGAGGACGAAGGCGATGAGATGCAGAGAAGTAATGGTGACCAAGACAATAGCCGAAAGCGCCATTATTTGCCCCTTTCTTTTTTGGTGCGTCTCGAGAAGGAAGAAGACTAATGTAAGTGGCTTCAAAATTTGAAATTTAATCTGCTTTTGATGAAATTCGACGATTTTGGTTCTACGACGGAGCTGGGCCTTTTGCTTTTCTTGGGATGGCTGCCGAGGCCTTGATTTAGTGACCACTCTGACTACTGAGTTTTGATTCTCTGCTTTTATCTTTACTGTGGGGTCTATAATTATAACCAATAACTTTCGTTAAAATTGGTGTAGTAGACGTGGCGAGATCTAATTGGGTTGTTAAGGTGGTCGGTTTATTACACGAGTGCTGTTTTTGTTTATGCAAGTGGGACCGCTGCTTGGAATATTGAAGTCCCTGTTTTCCGGTTGTCTCACCGGCTGTAGGAAGTAATAAGAATATGCTTCGTTCTATTAACAGTAACAAATTGATTAAAAGATGTTTAAATATATTGTCACGGATGCTCAGCAGTACAGTTCAAGTTGAATGCCTAAATGCATCCCAGATCCAATCCCCCCTTTAAACAAAACTGTATTTTTACAAAATGACTGTCGGTCAGAGAGGTTAAAGGAAGGGAGGCAGGCCTGATTTCTCAAATGAAGGCCGGCCTTCGGGAAAAATAAGGAAAAAAAGCGCCTGCTTATTCGAACTATAGCATCCCTACACCATGCTAAACCAGCGTGCCTTACCACCAATGTTTTCTGCTTTCTATCGGTCTTTGTTACTGCATCATGCATGTGCTTCCCGACCTTCTAAGGCCGAGAGGCCTTCCTCTTCCTGTCCTCCTGAATCATCTCTTCACCAAGCAAACAGGAAATCCACCAAATTATGGGATTGTTTTCCAGGGCCACAGCATGTCAATCTTCGTTTCTAGATGGTAGGAGTATATTGCATCAGTAAGGCGTTACATCTGGCGGCTGAAGAATTGGAAGTCTGGGTGATTGACCTGGAGAGATCTTAACCACTCATCAGCTGCCTTCGAAAGGACGTTTGCCAATTGATGCTCAACTCCACCATTGCGCATCCACAATGACGACCCGTTGAACTTGTATGAAGCAAGTCCAAAAATTCGTAAAGGAATCTTTTTGGCACCATCCGCCTTACAAGGATATGTCACAGATGGCATTTGTGGGCTTCGAGGGCCTACAAAGAAAATGATTTATAATCGTCTCAGGTATATCATGAAACCACGAATCCACGCAATAGTATAAACAGTAAAATGGTCTCTAGGATACAATAGAATAAGAAAACGAACTTCAAGTGAAATCGTTAGAAAACTAATAAGACAAAAGCATGTCAAACTGGAAGAAATTCAATTACTTCTGATTGGTGTGTGTAGATAATGGTATGTGAGAAAGCAAGCATCAAGATCCTTTAATGTTTGCCCCGTTGGTATCCTGTAAATTGGGTACCTAAAACGTTTTGGGTTGGAAGCCAATTAGTCCATGGATATTAAAGAGCTTTCATAGAAAATGTGAAAATGCTGATACCATGCCACAGATATCCAACTATGTGGTAGCAGGTCACAGCTTCTCATTGTTTTCAACTGAGGGAAGCGTGAAGCAAGGTCCGATATCTGTATGTAAAAAATAACAGAGAAAAACGTGAAGCCATAAACCTAAATACAGTATCAAAACACAGAAAGCCACTTGCCTTATCAGCCAAAGGCTCACGTAAATACGGTAGGTCTCTTTCAAAATACTCGAATAGAAGGCGACCTTGAGAATTGAAAGATTCAGCCTCATCACTAGAGCAGTCCTGATGAAGTCCCAAGTGCTGATCCCTCAAAGACAATCTATCCATTCTAAAAGGAGTTGTGATAAACGGATCACTATGGTGGGGTGGTTCTCTACTGTGTTTTATTCTTCTCTTTGTTTCAGAATCACTACTACCATCACTACTTGAATCACTGTCACTTTCCTCACACCATCGCCTGTCAAACAACCAAAACTTATACATCAGAATAACAAAAGGGATTGTAAGAGAACAAAATAAAAGGTAGAATTCACATTTAAATTCATAAAACTCGGGAAAAATATAATGCCCCAACAAAGCACATAAATTATTCTTTCTTAATGAAGTCCAGCAACATTCAAATTATAAGAATACGATCAACCAAAAAGGTGAAATGACTCCAGCTATAAGAGATAGCAACCAAATTCTAAAAGATCGATGTAATTGAGTGTGTTTTCCATGGCCACTATTTCTTGAACAACAACCTCTCACACCTTAAGCAAATTAGAAAGCATTCGAATTGACAACGTGACCGAAAATGTATCAGGACTCAAGTGATTCGCCGAAGCTACAAGACCTCAAACGCTTTTGATCCATCCATTAATGAAGATGACATATTAACTACGCAGTCAAAAGTTGGTTAGAACTTCAAAAGGTTTGGCCAGAGAAGGGCGGAGCTTTGTCTAGACACGGGACCATCAGGGTGAAGCTAAAATGACTCCTCGGTAGATGAGAAGCATTCTATGCGAACCACGAATTCGCGCTATGGCCCATAGGATAAAGCAAATAGAGGGACAAAATAGAAGTAGAACATCAAATCACTTGAGATGAGAAAATACCCTCCCACCAAACCACAATCTAAACGAAAATTCAGAACCAAGAGATTGGAATCTCCCAAGGTAAGAAGCTGCATGCCAAATATGCATCAATGAATGGTTTAAAAAGAACAACATTTCATGCTTATATATTAAAGGAGGTAGAAGACATTCAATTCCAGCATGTTGAATACCTTGGCCTTGTAGACGATTCCATGGCATACAATTGTATGCCAGATAAATACGGGACATAATACTGAACCACACCATCAGTGTTGTTCAATAAAAGAGGCACTCCTGTCCCATAAGCACTCCACTCCTTGAAAGCCTCCCACAAATCCCCAAGCACGAAGTAAGGCTGCGTCTCCGAATCACGCATTCTACAACCTCTCCACGCACTCTGCAAGAAACAACACCCAAGTTTGTCCAGTTCGAGAAGTGTAATCGAACTAAAGTTAAACAATCCTCTAAGAAATTTGCTCAAACCTTAGAGAGAAACTGAGAAGGCACAGACGGAGTAGTCGATTGTAAGAAGCGCTCGAGATTACTCAACAGTGAAACAGCAGGCTGGGGATTAGAAATGGCAACTGGTTCAGTAGCTTCATCAGACTCCAGACGGCCCCCAGGCCGTCTAGTAATAGAAGAAGGCACGAAAACATCACTAACCGCGCGGGATGGAGTAGTAGCGGAAGCGTGTTGTTGAGGTCTACGGAGCCTATCATTTTGACGGCTGAGAAGGCCCTTCCTCGCTCTCGATGAATCGTAGAACCGGTCCTCTCCCCTACCGCGACCAAAGCGTACACCCATTCCAAGCATCTCGAAAGTGTAGCACCAAGTGAGGAACACTACTCTGCAAGTGGAAGTAATCGTGGTACAGGAAGAAAGTGAGGACCGATCTCAGTATCCGAAATCGAAACAGCAGAAACAGCAGAAACAGCAATTTGTCGGATCTGCCAGGGAAATCAGATCGCCGACGAAGAAATTCCACAAACAAGAGAAGCAATCCAAGAAACAGTAGCAATGAAGACACAGTCGAATCGAATAGGAAGAGGCGGGTTTCAAAAGATCAAAACGGTTCGACGAAAAAGACGATTCGGGTTAGGAGAGATCTTTTTTTTTTTTTTTTTTTTTTTTTTTTTTTTTTTTTTTTTTTTTTTTTTTTTT
>NW_019268537.1:2143881-2168075 GCF_002738365.1 Cucurbita moschata
TTTTTTTTTTTTTTTTTTTTTTTTTTTTTTTTTTTTTTTTTTTTTTTTTTTTTTTTTTTTTTTTGGTAAAAGGAAATGAAAAATTGAAAATCTCCTTTTTCGTTCCAAAAAAAGTAATTTTTCTTCAAATGAATATTCGGTTAACAAATTCTAAGTAAAAGCTACAAAAATTCAGCTCCGAAAGTTGTAATTACAATTAATTAAATATAAGGACCAAAATAATAAATAAATGGAAGTACAGAGAGAAAAATGTAATTTTCAATATTTAGATTTAGACGTAGAGGCCTTTGAGGGTGAACTCCCGCCACACGCAAATTCCAAAAAGTGTAATATTGGAAAAATAGAGGGACAAAAGAGAATAATAAATCTGAGGCGGAGGAGATCTGGAACGTGGTGTTTGGATGGACCACTTTGAGCCACGTGTAGGGTTCGATTGAAGCAAACGTTACGTTTATTATTATATTTATTATTATTGTTATTCTTCTTGTGATTATAAAAATGGATTTAAGGATTCAAAAAAACGAAAAGGAAAATGAATAATAGTTACTGGAAGCCACAGCTATTTATTTATTTATTTCCAATCATTTAATTAAAATTTTCAAATTTTTATTTATTTAAAATCAATAACTCATTTACGGCTAGCAGATATTGTCATATTTGAACTTTCTCTCTTTGTCCTTTTCTTTTTCGGACTCCCTCTAGCAGATATTGTCCTTTTCTCTTTCGGGCTTCCCGGACTCCCTCTAGCAGATATTGTCCTTTTCTCTTTCGGGCTTCCCTCTAGCAGATATTGTCCTCTTTTGACTATATTGTCCTCTTTGGACTTTCTCTTTCGAGCTTCATATTGTCTTCTTTGAACTTTCCCTTTCCGGCTACCACTCAAAGGCTTTAATTGTCTTCTTTGGGATTTCCCTTTCGAGCTACCACTCAAAGGCTTTAAAACGTGTCGGTTCTTGTTAGATGAAGGTTTCCACACCCTTATAAATGGTGGTTTGTTCTCCTCTCCAACCAATGTGGGACATCACACAATCGAACTCAAATGTACGAT
Organism: Cucurbita moschata; assembly: GCF_002738365.1. Classification (NCBI taxonomy): domain Eukaryota; kingdom Viridiplantae; phylum Streptophyta; class Magnoliopsida; order Cucurbitales; family Cucurbitaceae; genus Cucurbita; species Cucurbita moschata. The sequence continues at coordinate 2,144,930 of NW_019268537.1, forward strand.
TCTGGTTGAGCGTTTTTTTAACACACCGTCAACAATGTTAGACATGATGAACAAGCGAGACGATGGGGAATTAAGAAAAAGCTCTATCAGTACAAACATAAACGTGTCTGTTATCCTCTTTCCCAACAACTTCATTCCAGGATCATTCAAAAACTTCATTCCAGGATCATTCAAATGGACAGCCATGGCACTGCTATTTCAACACTAAGCAAACATCGCCCTCAGCATTTCATATATAGATATATGTATATAAACAAAATAAAAAGCATATACAAAACACAACCACTAATCCTACACAGTTCTAAACGCTGTGCTTGAAGCTTTTCAACAATTTACATGTAAGGCGTGTACATTCTAAATCACTTGACACTACCCAGAAAAAGAAAACTTCAGCTTCTTTCATTGCCAACCATCTCAAAACCCAGTACTACGTACTAACTAGTTTGGATGTCAATCACAAATTATGTCGATATCGATATCGATATCGATTTGTCTGTCTAGCAATGTTCTTGCTATACCACCATAGAGGTGCTGTGAACCAGGTGGGTGCCCAATTGTCGCGGTTACCACGGAAACAAAAATTTCCATTCATGTCACTGTCGATGTGGAAGGCTCCCCAGTCTTTTCGTGAGGAGTTGTCGAGTCCAAAGAAAGAAGATAATCCTTTCAAATGATTAGAATCCCATTCATTCCACCAAGGAGCAACATCATCATTGGAGAAATATATACGGTTACTGATACCAATCCCAAGTTCAGATGAAGAAAGAGATCTAGAACAACATTTGCCCAAAAACAGAATCCGATCGTCGAGATAATCGACCTTTTCCCATGACATCTGACCAAGATCGAGTGAATATATCTCAAAATTTATTGTTTCACGTATAGCATCAGGTTTCTCGCTGTAATACCTACAGACCAGCAAAACCTCCCCTGAGGAATCCACAAGATACTTCAGCACATGTTGACTGTTAATTTCCAGGCTTCTAACTTCATGGAACTGTGCTTTGATCTCAGAGATAGATGTAGCATTTTCATCTTCTCTAATATTGGAAACGATGCTTGTTGCATCAAACTGGAAAATGTTACCATCATTGCAGAGAAGAAAAAGACTTCCACTACAGAAGATAGCATCTTCGAAAGGCGTTCCTTCGAGTCTATACTTGTGCCATACTTTTGAGCCTTGAATCCAGAAGGCAATTTCACGATTCTGACTATGAATGGCTGCACAAATTGTGTTTTCCTCAGCGGGAGACCCTGAAAGAGCCATCTTGTGATAGAAGTTCCAAAGATTTGGCAGGTTAATCCTCTTTGTAGAGAAGGGGTTCAACAAACTGACTTCAAGAGAATAACAGCCAAGATCCTTCACCAGTATTAGCCAGTCCTGAAAAGATCCCCAAACGTAAGCTCCGTACGCCTCAAGAAGCTCCATTTCCCAACTTTGATTGTCTAGCACGCTAGCACATGTTCTCATCTCTCTATCTTTTTGACCTGACATCAAAAGCCATGGAAATCCACCCCTCTTCCAATTTGGAAGTTCAGCAAGGATATTGCTCCACTGCTTACAAACACTATCGACTGACATGCAATCCACAAGAGATAACTTCTCAAAGATCATGACAAGAATATCACGAGGAAGCCCTGCCCAATCCATAGCAAAATCTCCCTGTCCATCCTTCAACTTTCGTTTTTTCCTCTGCCTTTGATTCCTTCTTTTACACTTCAACATTTCCCAACATTACTATTCCAAGTCTATATTATATCTGTAAGAATACGAACGGTTTTATTAAACTTTCGAGAAAATAACTAATGAATGCTACATATTGAAATAAGTTGAGGATAAATCTCAAACAATTTGTTAGACATGAAAACAGCATTGAAGAATGTAAAATGCTACATTAAGAGTTGAATACTCTTACTCGCCGCCAAAATTCAATACAATGGTTCATTCCAAATGAGCAGAAGACAAATGAAAAGGTTCAAATGTAAGACGTTGTTGTTAATCTAACCAGATAAACAAACGTACATGGACCTTCAATATCACTATATGTCCCTTAATCTCACCAAGATGTAAGTGGAAAATGGCCCAAACAATCAGTGAGTATAAATGTTCATAAAACGAAACTCCCACATTTTGGAATGAATTCATAAACGTCAACCACCAGAGTTAAATGCGATCGGAGCTTGTTTATGTTAGGAATCACAACCCTCACAATGGTACGATATTGTCCACTTTGAGCATAAACTCTCAAAGCTTTACTTTGGGTTTTCCCAAAAGTTCTCGTACTAATCGAGATGCATTCCTTACTTATAAACCTATGATCACCTCTCCCAACAATCGCTCCTCAGTCTAAAGCAAGGGAAAGGTCGAAGTATGAACTGTTACTCGTTTCTTTAGATTGGGGAAAAAAAGAAACATGGTTTCTCCAAAATCCATGGGTGTTGGAGATTAAATCAAGTGAAGTAACTATCTCGTCCAACAGTATATCTGATCCAAAGATTTACAATGTGAAGATCGTAGCTAGAAATAATACAGCACGAGCTCACAAAAACCAAATCCCCAATACTTCATTCTCTTCTTGTTTTTCAATAATTTCCCACTAAAATTACACAATATCCCATACAATAAACAAAGTCCATTCGATCAGAAACAGGAAGGATACATGCAAATACAGCAAACACATCGCTTCGTAACACCCATTACTTCGAAGCATCAAACACAGAAAGACCTAACTAGATAGGCACAGGGTGAAGAAATATGACAAACCTAAGGATTCTGGGCGAACGAAGTGGGAAGCTTCCGGTTCCCTCGCAGGAAGAAATTATGAGAGGCGACCCTCAATTAGAATCCACTCGAAGAAATCAACGATCGCTGATAGCAAGAATTTTGTATGATCAGAACTCGGAAACAGAGCAGGATCGAAGGCAAAATAGACCCATCTCGGCTCCCACTGAACTTGATTCTTGCCCCTCCACAGTGCGCAGATAATTCTAGACGCCAATGACTCGGGCGGGCGGGCGCGCGGGTCCTTTTTGTTCGACCATACATGGCAGACGAGATTAACAAAATTTATATATTGGGATAAATTACAATTTATAAATAATAATAATTACTGTTTAATAGAACTCAAATCATTATTAAATTTATACTAAATTAACCCTAAAATTTTGTATTTTATCTAAAATTATCGGGAAGCAACCAAATTAATAATGGCATATTTGAGGCAATTATTAGGCATGCATTAAATCATCACATGCTAATCTGTTTAATTTATGAAATTTATATTATTAAATCCAAAATTATTATTTTAACAAAAAAAATTACTTTTATTTACTTAATCCCAAATGACATAAACACCCTTCACTTCTCGAAATTCGCGACCTTATTTTATTTTTTATTTTTTATTTTTTATTTTTACCTACTCATCCACTGCCATTTATATTATATGTTCACTTTAAGCAATGTTTCCACAAAATTTTAAAAAGACAATAATTGATGTGGTATTAATTTTTTATTTAAATAAAATATTTTGACTACTTATTGAATTATATTTATTAAAATACTCTCAAACTATGGTTAATTATATTATAAGAAAAGCCTTTTTCTCTGTTTTTATTGAATTAAACAAATTATTAAGTTTAAAATTTTAAAATTTATAATTATTCATTTGAGATTTTAATAATCCAATTGATTCTTTTTTTTTTTCCCTAATATTCAATTAAGTGATGTTAAGTGCAAGATTAAAGAGGCAGTGGCACGTGCTGCAGCAAAGTCCCAGAGATTTCCACGTCAGAAAAAAACATGCTCACTTTTTCCTCACACGTGTCGGCCTTTTTACTGTTTTCAAACACCGTACCATGCAATACCCTTTTCTCAAACTTTTCCAAATTTATTGATAATTATGTTTTTTTTCTCTAAAATGCAAAATAAATAATAATAACAATCAAAATTATATGGCACTGTAGAAAAAAAACACTAAAATGCCAAAAATTGTGTTAGAATTCATAGGCCTAATTTAGGGAAGGATCAGAATTTATAATAAAAGAATACTTTTTCCATTTGTTTAGGGTACGTAGCATAAAACCAAGAGAGCTTGTACTTAAAAGTGGACACTATCTTAGGAGCCGTGTTCGTAAAAGATTTAAAATGAGGCATTTGCTGAGTTAATTAAAAAGGAAAAAGAGATTATGATTGGAAGGTTGAAATTAGCAGCAGACGTCATTGATGAACTAGAAATTGTTAGTGGGTTTGTAAAATTTGGATTTCACTGTGTGCAATAGTGATTGATGAAGGGGTTTTCCAGTTGAGATAGAAGCATTTTGAGTACCTGGAAAAGCTTCATTTTCCATACCCAACAAAGGGTACTGAAATTTAAGAGAGTCGGTTTGGGGTTTGGCGGAGGAAAACGTCGAGAAGCTGACCTGGGTTTTGCCTACAAATCTCTATTGTTTTATTATAATCGAGTATCTTTGTGGGGATCCCTTTCATTTCTAAACAATTTCCTGCTTCTAGATATGTAATCTTTTACAGTTCATTCCTCCTCATCTCTACGCGTTTCCCTTTCCTTTCTCTGTCTTATTCAGATCTCTTCTCTTTGTCTGTTTGGATCTCTGTCTTCTCAGAATTTTACAAACCCCATTAAACTAATTTCTTCAGAGGTTTAGGAATCTGTGAAGAATTTTGGTCGCTGTATTCTTGCCGGATTGTCGATCGGATCAAAATCTTGGGCCCCGGAGTTTATTTTCTGGGGTGTCGATGGCTTCCAGAGAAGGGCAGCGGCGGCGTCAACATAATCACAATCTGGTGCCTCTTGCTGCTTTGATCAGTCAAGAGGCGAGGAGCGAGAGGTTGGAGAAACCGAGTGTAAGATATGGGAATGCAGCGCAGTCTAGAAAGGGGGAAGATTATTTTCTCATGAAAACTGATTGTCAGCGACTTCCTGGGAATCCTTCATCCACTTTCTCTGTTTTTGCTGTAAGTTCTCTTCCTCTTGTTCGGATTGCTCTGGTTCTTTTCCTGAACTGTACGAGTTTCGCTGGATTTTTCAAATGGGTTGTAGTTGATCTTAAGAGAAACCTTTTAAAATTGATGGATGTTCATATGTTTGGATATACATGATCTTATAGCTGGTATCTCTTGAGCACTGGAATTAGGATTTTATGTTGCTTGATCACTATTGGGTTCTACCTCCTTCAGATATTTGACGGACACAATGGAAATGCTGCAGCAATTTTCACGAGGGAACATTTGTTGAGTCATGTCTTGGGTGCACTTCCCCGTGGCCTCGGGCAGGAGGAGTGGCTTCAAGCTCTACCACGAGCGTTGGTTGCTGGATTTGTGAAGACAGACAAGGAGTTTCAGAGTAGAGGTGTGTGAATTGTTCACTGCCCTCAAAGATTGGTCATTTGGCATAAATGCTTTGTACCATCTGATCTATAATCATTCTTTGATGCTTGTTCTGAATGTTTTACAGGTGAAACTTCTGGAACTACAGCTACGTTTGTGATCATCGATGGATGGACGGTGACAGTAGCGTCGGTTGGAGATTCCCGGTGTATTTTAGATGCTCAGGGTGGTGCTGTCTCTGCTTTAACGGTTGATCATCGGCTTGAAGAGAATGTCGAAGAGTATGTTTCCTTTCCAAATCCACTGCTATCCCTTTTGCGAGATCCCGCATCGGTTGTGGAGAAGATGCGTTTTAAACCCGTGAGGCTTATGACTATACATAACAGGATAAAGCAGACAATTTCTGCTAGCGGTGGGCTTGGGCTGTTACAAATGATATTAGAGCCAAACAACGAGCGGTGTGCCAGCGAGGACGCTGGCCCCCAAGGAGGGTGGATTGTGAGATCCACATCGGTTGAAGAGGGGAACGAAACATTCTTTATGAGGGTGTGAAAACCTCTCCCTAACAAACGCGTTTTAAAACCATGAGGTTGACAGTGATACGTACCGGGTCAAAGCGGACAATATCTATTAGCGGCGGGTTCGGGCGGTTACACCTTTCCATTTGCTTCGTGCTAACTGGCTGAGTGATTTTGGGGTCGATGCAGGAGAGAACGTGTGACTGCAAGTGGTGGGGAAATTGGAAGATTAAGCATTGTTGGTGGTGCTGAGGTGAAGTAATTGTAGCTGTTGACCAGATAAAAGCATCCTATAAGTTCAAAGAACGTTGTTTAATTTCCTTTCTATATTTTCTTGAATGTTTCAGATCGGCCCGCTCCGTTGTTGGCCGGGAGGCTTATGCCTTTCTCGATCCATTGGAGACATGGATGTCGGGGAGTTCATAGTTCCAATTCCGTTCGTGAAACAAGTAAAGGTATTTACACTATTCTCATTTGGAACTTATTTCATTTTGTTAGGAATCACGAATTTAACGTCTCTAATATATCTCTGCTCGTGTTCTAAGTTATCAAACGCTGGTGGGAGGCTAATAATTGCTTCTGATGGCATCTGGGATGCCCTATCATCAGATATGGCTGCAAAGTCCTGCCGTGGACTACCAGCAGAGCTAGCTGCTAGGCAAGTTGTGAAGGTAATTTAAGCGATTTTCAATTGGAAACTTCAGTTTCCAGCATCTTTTCTTCTTAATGCAATGGTTTGAAGTTTCATTTCCATGATCTGTTCAGGAAGCCTTGAGAACAAGAGGCTTGAAAGATGATACAACGTGTATAGTTGTAGACATAGTTCCTCCAGATAATTCATTACAGTCTTCCTCTCCCCAGAAGAAACAAAGCGTACTCAAATCTCTGTTATTCAGGAAAAAGTCTCACAGTTCTAACAAGCTATCCAAGAGCCTGTCAGCAGTCGGTTTCGTCGAAGAATTATTCGAAGACGGCTCCGCCATGCTTGCTGAAAGGTTGGCCATACAATTTTCTTTGCTGTTAAAAGTCACCCTCAACGATTTTAAAACGCGTTTGTTAGGGGAGGTTTCCACACCCTTATAAAGAATGCTTTGTCCTCCTTTCCAATCGACGTAGGATCTCACAATCCACCCCCTTCGGTGCCAGCATCGTCGCTGGCACTCGTTCTCTTCTCTAATCTCAGTGGGACGTCCTCCATCCACTCCCCTTCAGGGCTCAGCGACCTCCTCGCTGGCACATCGTCTAGTGTTTGGCTTCGATAACTATTTGTAACAGCCCAAGCCCATTACTAGTAAATATTGTCCTCTTTGGGTTTTCCCTTCAAGGTTTTTACAACATGTCTGGGACATGTTCCACACTCTTATAAACAATGTTTCGTTCTCTTTCCCAACTGATGTGGGATCTTACAACTATGGGCATAGGTTTGAATATGGTAATTGTCATTACACTGTAATCTCGAGTCTTCTCGATGAACATACCTCGTGTTTGTCCAATGATTGTTCGTCTGCTGCACTGTACTTCAATTATCGATTTGATTGTCGGATCGTTTTACAGAATTTTTGTGTGACATGCACATTTCATTTAGAAGAATGAATTAATTGATATATACATATGTTTCTGCAGGCTGGGAACTGTAGAGTTGAGTGGATCTAAACACGGCACACCCGGACTGTTCTCTTGTGCTGTATGTCAAATAGATCTTGCTCCCAGTGAAGGCATCTCTGTTCATGCTGGTTCCATCTTCTCCACCAGCTCAAAGCCATGGCAAGGGCCTTTCCTTTGCGCCGATTGTCGAAACAAGAAGGACGCCATGGAAGGAAAGCGTCCCAGCGGTGTGAGAGTGGCATAGCTCACTTCCATTTATTATATTAACTCCTTGGTTCTCTCTCTTCTTTGGATCTACTTCAACGGGTCGAGTAGCTCGATACAGATGGGTCGAGGAGCCAGAAGTACATAGCTAATTATTGAAGCCAAGCTAAAGACTTGAACTAAACCAGAAATTGAAATTTGTGCCTGTATATTATAAAGCCCTTTTTTATAATTTGTTTATTTTGTTTCTGAATCAAAGTTTATAATCTTGCCTTCTGCCTATAGCCAGTGTTCGGAGGAATTGAATGATATAAGTTTATTTATTTATTTATTTATTAAATAGCAATTTTATTGGCATTTTGGGCCGCCATGTGGGCCATTCCTTAAGAAAGCAGGCTGGTTACTGGACCAAACCAAGGATGGGCCCAACTAAAAGGTGTTTTGGGCCCCCAAACAAGAACCAACCCGCCCAATGTCATCATGAAAAATGGATATATATACTATTTGTTTGGTGGGAAAAGGGAAGGGTATTATCGTCAGAAAGTAAAAGCTTAAAAAGGAAAAGTAGAAAAATAAAGCTATACTCTGTGCAGCTTCCAAAGAATACTTGTCTAAATCATCCATTCTTTTGACCTTCCTGACCCTCTTCTATTTATTTATTTATTTATTTATTTATTTATTTATTTATTTATTTATATAGAGATATTGTTAAGAATTGTTGGGTGGATTCCACGTTGACTAATTATAAATAAGAAATATTATCTTTATTGGTATAATATTTTTTTTAAAAACCGAAAGTAAAGTCATAAGAGCTTTGTTATATTATTAAAAATGTTCGTGATTTCTAACATGGAATTGTTCGAGAGCAGCATGTAATAAGATATAAATAAGATATAAAGGTGTGAGATTTAAACTATTATCTTAATGGATTAAACCTTGATTAAGTTTTATTATTTGATAACTTTAGGGCGGAGGATAAAACTATACGTTGTAAATTTATAATATAGTAATAGATGCTTTATGCCTTTCTTTTAAATAAAATAAGTAAATTAAAGTATGCGAATTTAACACACTCACTTTAGCAGCTACGGTCGGAAATATTAAAGAAAGCAGTCGAAATAATTGAATGCAGCTTTATAATATTTATTAATTACGAATAATAGGTTAAATGAGGAATCAAATTAAAAGGTTGGAGGTGGAAATTAGCGAGGTTCCACGTGGGAAAGGATTGCATTCATTTCAACGCTCTCGAAATTCGCCACGCGCGTCAGAGTCTCGTGTTATGTACGGATCATCAGGAGCTTCGTATGATTTCGGAGCGTGATTCTCACGCTGCCCTAAACTGCATTTGCAGTCTTTTTAAATTAATTTCCCGCGGGGAAACGTGGTATTAAATGAACTACTATGTATTAAAATTTATAAACTAAATCCTCTGTATAGTTAACTTCATACATCTTCAAATATTTTAATTTTGATAAAGGTATTAGATAGACATTAGTCCCTCTGTTTTGATTCTTTTTTCAACCAAATTCTAATTTTCCCTTTTTTAACTTTTGACCTCGTAATCAAAATATCAAATTTAATTAAGATTTGTCGTAACTATTTAAGTAACTATTTAAGTTCTTTCGTTCTAAATTTTTCTAAATAATCATAATTAAAGTAATTTTAGTAATGAATATATTCTTATTTCTGTCCTTTATTTTGAATAAATTATTTAATTTAATCTAATTTGTATTTATCATCTTATTTCTCACTTATGGATAATTTTTATATATTTTATCCGTGGGATTAATTTTAATTTAACCGATTAAAGTAAATATTTTCAATTTTAAATACTTTATTCACGTGTGCGTAAAATTAAAATTTCATTACGAATTTTTTAAAAACAGTATTTATTAAGTCACTAAATTATTAAAAGTATCTAATTTTAAGCCAACGGTAATTTTGTAGGAGAGAGGGGTGTTGTTGTCTTTTCGGATAAATTTTATCTCCCAGTTAATACAGCAGACATTACAAGCTTTTTCAGTTCTCGTACGCGAAGGGTCCAGTAAAAAAAATATAACTTATTTGCAATATCGCCCCTTTACTTTCCATTAATTACACCCTTGTCACATCCATTTCAGTTACTCTTCTTCTCGCGTCTTCTTTTTCCTCTGCGTCTAAAACTTCTTCTTCTCCTCCCCCCTCTCTCTGAGTTTTGTTGCAGAGCAGCAATGGCGGCGTCCACTCGGCTGTCGCATTTGGCTCTCTATATTTGCTTACTCCACTTTACATGTCTTTATGCGTCTTCGAATGTAGATTTAGACGCTCTAATGGCGTTCAAAGCGGCGTCTGATAAAGGGAATAAGCTCACCACATGGAACTCTACCTCTAATCCATGTGCTTGGGATGGAGTTTCTTGCCTCAGAAATAGGGTCTCGAGGTTGGTTCTTGAGAATCTTGATCTTACAGGCTCTATGGCTCCTCTTACTGCTTTGACTCAGTTACGAGTGCTGAGCCTTAAGCGGAACCGTCTCTCTGGTCCCATTCCCGACCTCTCCAACTTCACTGCTCTCAAACTCGTGTTTCTATCGTACAATGAATTTTCCGGTGACTTCCCGGCTTCTTTTCGGTCTCTCGTCCGGCTCTACCGCCTCGATCTTTCTCACAATAACCTAACTGGAGAGATACCGGCTTCTGTTAACCGTATGACTCATCTTCTCACTCTCCGCCTCGAAGATAACCGGTTTTCAGGTTCTATTTTGGAACTGAACCTGCCGAATCTTCAGGACTTCAATATTTCAGCGAACGGTCTCTCTGGCGAAATCCCCAAATCGTTGTCGACGTTTCCTGAGTCTTCTTTCGCCCAGAACTTGGGTTTGTGTGGTTCCCCTCTTCAGAGCTGTAAGAGCATTGTCAGTAATCCAACGGAACCTGGATCCGAAGGGGCAATTGCCTCGCCCATTACACGGCCGCGGAACCTCACTGTTTCATCTTCTCCGACTTCCCTTCCCGGAGTTTCACCTGAAACAAAGCCGGAAAATACACACCATCACAGCACTGGAAAGATAGGTTCTCTAGCACTAATCGCCATAATTCTCGGCGACGTTTTGGTGCTAGCAGTGGTCTCGCTTCTTCTCTACTGTTATTTCTGGAAAAACTCTGCTGACAAATCCCGAGACAGGAAGGGATCGTCGAAGCTTCTGGAGAGCGAGAAGATTGTTTACTCTTCTAGTCCATTTCCAGTCCAAGCCGGAACAGAGAGAGGCCGGATGGTGTTCTTCGAGGGAGTCAAGAAGTTCGAGCTCGAAGATTTGCTTCGAGCCTCCGCGGAAATGCTCGGTAAGGGTGGGTTCGGAACTTCGTACAAGGCGATTCTCGACGACGGCAATGTGGTGGCGGTGAAACGGCTGAAAGATGCTCAGGTTGGAGGAAAACGAGAGTTCGAGCAGCACATGGAGGTATTGGGAAGGTTGAGACATGCTAATATTGTAAGCTTGAGAGCGTACTATTTTGCAAGAGAGGAGAAGTTATTGGTATATGATTACATGCCCAATGGCAGCTTCTTCTGGCTTCTTCACGGTATAATTTTCATCAAACCCATCATTACAATGCCTTTGATTCTTCTGAGTTTTCATATTTTTAAACCATTTTGTTCATAGTCTAAGAACAGTGTTCATCCATTTTGTTCATAGTCTAAGAACAGACATGGATTATGTTTTAGGGTTTATAATTTTGTGTGAATTCCCAGACACAAGAGAGCAATAGTTATATGGCCGTATCGAAAGTGTCGCATTAGTAGCAGCTTATCTGCGATTTTGGAATGTGGATTTTTAGAATTCTACTGTTCATAGATGACGGAACAGAGTGCCATGCCCTACCAAATAAATAATTCTGTCTTTACTTTATCTGCTCGCCCTTTATTTAAATTGTTTGATTTCGTTTGTTTTCCATGAAAATGACCTGAAAGGATGAGATTGAGATAGCCCATTGATTGTTCTCAGTGGCCCGCCCATTTGTCCGTAGAATAGTAATGGTTTTTTGACCGTTTTACAGGGAACAGGGGTCCTGGACGGACGCCGTTGGACTGGACGACGAGGTTGAAGATTGCCGCCGGAGCGGCTAGAGGACTCTCCTTCATTCACAACTCCTGCAAGTCCCTCAGGCTCGCCCATGGCAATGTTAAATCCACCAACATCCTTTTAGACCAATCTGGAAATGCTCGCGTCTCTGATTTCGGATTGGCCCTTTTCACTCCCCCTTCCACTCCTCGATCCAACGGTTACCGGGCTCCGGAGTGCGGTGAGGGTAGAAAACTGACACAGAAGGCGGATGTGTACTCGTTTGGGGTTCTTCTCCTCGAGCTGCTTACTGGAAAGTGCCCTTCCGTTATGGAGAATGGCGGTGGATACGGCGGCGTGTTGGATTTGCCCCGGTGGGTTCAGTCGGTGGTGCGAGAGGAGTGGACGGCTGAAGTGTTTGATTTGGAGCTGATGAGATACAAAGACATCGAAGAGGAAATGGTGGGGCTTCTGCAGATCGCCTTGGCCTGTACATCGGCTTCGCCGGATCAACGGCCGAAGATGAGCCATGTGGTGAAGATGATTGAGGAGCTCCGAGGGATGGAGGTGTCGCCGTTCCATGACGGAACTGACTCAGTTACAGAGTCGCCGTCAGTTTCGGAGGGGACTTGCGGCGGAGGAGCCAGCCAGTAAACGACGGTGGGATGAGGTTGTTTCTAAATTGTTATTAGCAATAGCAGCCGAAGTAGTAGGAGCGTGTATTGTACATTAATTGGTTTTTTTTTTTTTTTGTGCCTTTTAATTTTAATTTGGTTTCATTTCGTATTCGTAATAAAAAAAAAACGTGTTTAAAAATAAGATTTTCTAAAATATGACGGTGAATATTTAAATAAACCATAAATATAATCCAACCAAACCAATACTAATGTTTTGTTAATAAAAAAATTCAAAATAATATAAATCAACTTATTTAAAAACCACATAAAATTATTATAATAAAATAAATTCATCTTATTATTGTTTCTTAAAATTTAAGTTTTTATTGATAGGAAAAAAAAACATTATTCCGACAAGGAGCTGTTTTAATGACATTGATCATAATAATTTAGACAAAATTCAAAATTAGGTTACAATCAATGTATTCCTATCTTATGTTATACACCAATAATTTCTTATTCAACAAAATACCACTATTAATTTTATAGCATTTATTATTATTATTATTATTAAAATTTTCGAGTAATTTACTTATTAGGCAAGATCCTTCTTAATTTAGATAAGACTCAAGTTTTCCTAGGGGAGGCTTGAAAAAACTTATCTCTCGATCTCTTTAAAGAAAAACCAAGGCACCTCGTTCTCTAGTTACCACTCGAGAGCACAATTTCTTTATCTATGCATTTAACCTAACAATTTAAATTAATTTTAACCTTTCCCTAGTGACAATTTATTATTACCAATCTCTTTATTTTAAAGTAAAACAGTAATTTAATAAAAATCTAATTATTCAACTATATATATGTGTGTGTATATATGGGGTAAAGTGAGTGGGATAATGAACATTGGAAGTGGGCACAGACATGTAGCAGAAAACGAATCTCGAAACAAAGCATGAAACGTGCTTGGCTTTACCACCATCTCCTCTACTCATTCTGCGTGCCCAACGCGAGGCTCGCACCGTCGCCCATTGGTCTCCACCGCCGCCGTCACCGCCGCCACTACCACCACCACTTACCAAACTAAATCCACTACTCTATCCTTTTTCAAATGCCTTTCGTTTTTTAATCGGCACTCCGTCGTGATTCGAGCTTATAATATATTTTAATACTCCATTACCGGAATAATCCATGGACCTTGGTTAGGCCGAGCCTTTTTCGTGTGGTGGATGCTTACGTGGACACACCCCCATGCCAAGTTCGTGCTCCACACGTGCGTGTGCGTTCCACGTCCTCCCCTTCCCCGGATAAAATTAATTTCCTCAACTTTACTTAAATTAAAAGTTTGGTTTTTTAATCAGCTTTTAAAATTTTAATTTATTTTATAAGTCATTTTTTAGGTTAAAATGTAAATTTATAATTTCCATGTCCATCCATAAGGCAGAACCTGACTCTCCACATATTGTCTACCTTGAGCATAAACTCTCATGGCTTTACTCTGTGTTCCTTCAAATGGCCTCATCCCAATAGAGATACTATTTCTCACTTATAAACCCATGATCATTCTCTAAATTAGCCGACGTGGGACTTTTATCGTCCAACACCTCCCCTCAAATAAAGTGCACCTCCGCTTAATCGAGGCTCGACTCTTTTGGAGTCTTAGTCATTTTTTACTGCCTTTGAGGAGGCTTGGCTCCTTTTTTTGGAGTTCTTTGTTTGATATCTAAGGATTTACCAATCTATTGGCACGACTAAGTTTAGGGCATGACTCTGATACCATGTTAGACGAACACGACTCTCCACAATAGTATGATATTGTCCACCTTGAGCATAAGCTCTAGTGACTTTGCTTTTGACTTCCCAAAAGGCCTGATCGTAGAGTTAGTATTCCTTACTTATAAACACAAGATCATTCCCAATGATGACTTTGATTGTCCAACACAAGTCTTTGGTCAGTGGTTGACACGTAGGCCACCACCAAAAGTGTGCCTCGGCATCCGATTTCTTCTTCTGCTACAAAACAAGGCAGGAAATATTCCATGCCGGAAGCACAGCAGAGTTGCTAGCAATTGAATTGATACCACTCCGACCATAGCTTTTGGAGGTTTAGAAAGGGCCATACAAGTCTCTGGAAATCCGAATTCACCGATCCACGTACATCATTTACTCCTTGATGTTGGTTACGCTTACGGCCATTCATAACAGCCACGCTGGTGGAGCCGTCGCCGCTATGGCTGATGCTTCTCCGGTGAATTCCTCAATGGAATCATGTTCCAGAATTGTCGCTGCGGAATCTCCGATTCTCATATTTGTCTTCTTTCACAAGGCTATACGTGCTGAGCTTGATCGCTTCCATCGCGACGCTATTGAATTCGCTACCAACCAGCAAAGTGGTGGCGATATTGGACCGTTGTTGCAGCGCTATCACTTCCTTCGAGCTGTTTATAAGCATCACTGTAACGCCGAGGACGAGGTTTTTTTTTCCTTTTCTTCTCAGTTTTACTCCTTTTTAGTGAATGCTTGTCTCAATGGCCGCCGATCCCTAGGAGAATGGGCTTCTTAGTTTTTCTTGTTTAGTTTTCATGTTTATCATTCATCTGTACTGGGCTATTTCACTCGCTTACCTTACCCATATCTTCCAGAAAAAGAAAATGATAAAGAAACCAATTCTGACCGTGACGATGAGCCAACTTGACAAATTTGTGAAGTCGAGTGGCGTTTTTGGTGTAACAGGTGAAGAATGGGAGATGTGATTTGTGTTTGGCATCAGTGAAACTGAACATAATCTCAAGTCTAACAGCTAAATTTTGATTTATTTGCAATCTTCTAAGAAATAGTTTGGGGGGTGGAACGTGGGGAAACCTCAAATACATTTGAATTTGTAGGTCATCTTCCCGGCTTTAGATTTGCGAGTGAAAAATGTGGCAAGTACTTATTTCCTTGAACATGAAGGGGAGAGTGTTCTGTTTTGCCAATTGCTGGAGCTTCTGAATTCTAATGCGTTGGAGGAAGGGAGCTATAAGAGGGAGCTGTCATCTTGTGTCAGAGCTCTTCAGATATCAATATGCCAGCATATGTTCAAGGAAGAAGAACAGGTAATTGTTTGACGTGACAATGATAGCTTAAACTTGTCTTAATTCTACGTATTTTGATTGCTTGATATCAGATTCTTTTCCTATTTGCTGAAAGAATATAAGAACAAGAGTTTTGGACGGAGGAGCTAAAACTTATCGGGTCATTCTCCCTTAGCTCTATGGAGGTCAAAAGGCCAAACTGTTATGGATAATCAAGTGTTTAATATTTAAGTCACTGAGAATCATTCATGCCTGATGGTACAAATACATGGTGTGTGAGATCTCACATCGATTAGAGAGGGGAACGAAACAATCCTTATAAGAGTGTGGAAATCTCTCCCTGACAAAGCGTTTAAAAATCGTGAGGTTGACGGCAATGCGTAATGGGCTAAAATGGATAATATCTGTTAGCGGTGGGTTTGGGCTTTTAAATGGTGGATGCCAAATAGAAGGGCGAAAAAGTACTAGGATCCAATATAAGAGTTTTTAACATACAAGTAGATAAAATTCTTGATAGCAGTGTTAACTTCATTAAGATGGCTTAACATGTTGCCTGAAATTTAAATCGGTATTCATTCGAGTATCCCTACTGAAAATATGAGCTTCTATGCAAATTTGCAGGTGTTCCCGTTACTTACAGAGAAGTTTTCTTTTGAAGAACAGGCATCATTAGTATGGAAATTTCTTTGTAGTATACCTATTCATATGCTGGAAGTCTTTCTTCCGTGGCTCTCTTCCTCTATTTCTCCGGATGAGCTTCAGATTATGTGCAAATGCTTGAGCAAAATTATCCCAGAGCAAAAGCTTCTTCAGAAGGTCAGAGCCTCGTCTAGTTAAATATCATTTCTGAGGAAATTTTCAAAGAAATGGAGCTAATTTTAATTTTTTTGAAGTGAAGATAATATTTTCCTGGATGGAGGATGCAAGAACGACTCGTGCCAATCAAAGTTTGTATGACGAAAATTTAGACTTTCAATGTCTAGGTTCTCAGATTCATGATCTTATATGTAGACCAGAGAAGGGGAATGACACTTCTGAATCAGCTAGAATTGGTAAAAGGAAATACATGGAGCAAAGCAATTTTACCTATTCTACTGTTTCAATTGCTTGCCCCATCAATGAAATATTATATTGGCATAATGCTATAAAAAAAGAACTAAATAGCATTGCTGAGGCAGCTAGGGACCTACCATTGTCTTCTGATTTTTCTGAGTTGTCTGCACTAAAGGAGAGGCTGCAGTTTATTGCAGAAGTCTGCATCTTCCACTGGTACTCAATTCTAGCTCTGTGTTTTCTAGTTTACTCTATTAAATCTAAGATTCTATAATGATGTATTTATTTTGAAAACCATTTCCATGGAATTGATCTTTACGACAAACAATTTCATCACTTTTTCCCCTCCATTTTTCACCGACCGCTAGTGTTTTAAAAGTGATCGTCATCTTTCTTTCTGGTGCAGCATTGCTGAGGATAAAGTTATATTTCCTGCTGTAGATGCTGAATTATCTTTTGCTGATAAGCATGCAGAAGAAGAAATTCAATTTGATAAGCTTAGGCACTTGATAGAGAGTATCCAAGCTGATAGAGCTAAATATTCTTCTGCTGAAATTCATAAAAAGTTAAGTTCTCATGCTGATCAAATTATCAAGACCATCCAGAAGCACTTCCATGATGAGGAGTTGCATGTGAGTGACAGTTTCCTGTAACTAGATCACTGTCTTCCTTGTTACATTGCTGGTATCTTTATTATATGTCCTATATCTATTTTAACTTTATTTATGTTGGAAAAAAGATTCATTTGAAATTTTATAGTTTTTCAAGTAAGTTCAAGCCCAATTCACCTTTATGAACTCCTGGCTTGGCTCTTTACAAGCTAAGGTCCCTAAGAAGGTTCAATTACTTAGTTGGGTGCTCCTAAAAAAGCTTCATTTAGTGACACATTAAGAGCACACCAGGGTTTTGTTTATTACGTCAAATGTGTTGCCCTTGAGGACTTGATCAAATGAATGTTAACCAAATTATTATCCTTCCACTCCATCAATTACATATAAAGAAAAGGGAAATAACATACATACTTCTTGATGAAAGAAATTATGTGCTGCCACTTTGATTGAAAGGTTACTTTCTAGAATCTTACTTTGTCGTTTTATCCGAGGAGTTGCAGAATTTTCCCTTTTTTCATCATTATGTCGTTTTATCTTGACATCTAGGTTCTTCCACTTGCTCGGAAGCATTTTGGACCTCAGAGGCAGCGAGAACTTCTGTATCACAGCTTATGCATAATGCCCTTGAAATGGATAGAGCGTGTCTTACCTTGGTTGGTAGAAACACTTACTGAAGAAGAAGCAAGATCCTTTCTTCAGAATATGCAAATGGCAGGTTCAGTTTTAACTCTAAATATATGACATAGTTTAAATTTGTATCAGTAATCAAATCAAACGAACAACTAATTTACCAGTGTCTTAATTACAAACACTTTATTTCGCAGCTCCAAAGTCGGATCATGCACTTGTTACACTATTTTCTGGTTGGGCATGCAAAGGTCATCCCAGGAGCCTTTGTTTTTCTGCAAGTGATCTTAGCCATTGTGCTGAACGGATATCGACTGGAAATGAAGAATCATGCTCCTCCTTTTCTTCTGCCAATGAAAAACCTTCTTGCATTCAGGCAACTGAGTGTGCCAGGCCATCCAAATGTGAGAAGGAAGTATGCCATGGAGACTTAAATGGCCGTCTTCCTTTGAAAAGCTCAAGCAAAAAACGTCAGTTCACTCGCTCGAAAAAATCTGCTTGTGTCCCTGGGTTAGGAGTGGATGACAATAATTTAGGAATGAGATCTCTGGCAGCAGCAAAATCATTGCGTTCTTTGTGTTTTGGTCCCTATGCTCCTTCTCTCAACTCCAGTCTTTTTAGTCTGGAGAATGATCCAATCTCCTGTGGCAGTGGTTCTAAGTCACGACCTATTGATAACATATTTAAATTTCATAAAGCAATAAGCAAAGACTTGGAGTTTTTGGATAATGAATCTGTGAATCTCGGTGACTGCAATGATACATTCTTTAGGAAATTTTGCGGTAGGTTTCATCTGTTGTGGGGTTTATATAAAGCTCATAGTAATGCAGAGGACGATATAGTATTTCCTGCATTAGAATCAAAAGAAGCTCTTCATAATGTGAGTCACTCTTATACATTAGACCACAAACAGGAGGAAGAGCTATTTGAAGGTATTTCTACTGCACTTTCTAAGCTTACAAACGTTCGCAGAGACTTGAATGGTAAGAAAAACTGTAACGATTCAAATTGGATCATGTCTCATACCTCTGATATTGATGATACTGTGAGAATGAATATTGAGCTGGCAACAAAGCTCCAGGGCATGTGTAGATCAATCAGAGTGACACTTGACCAACATATTTTCCGTGAGGAATCGGAGTTGTTACCGTTGTTCCATACATATTTTTCTGTGGAAGAACAGGATAAAATTGTTGGTAGAATAATTGGTACTACAGGTGCTGAGGTCCTTCAATCAATGTTGCCTTGGGTAACTTCTGCACTTACTCAGGAGGAGCAGAATAAGATGATGGATACATTGAAGCAGGCAACCAGAAATACAATGTTTAGTGACTGGCTAAATGAATGGTGGGAAGGCCCTGCTACATCTCCACATTATATGGAATCTGTCAGTCATGTATCTGGAGGTTTGTATTGAGCAAAGTCAATTATTGTCTAATAACATAGACAACAAAGCACTATAGATATATTTTTTTTTCAATTCTACTTCTCAGGTTCTGATTCCCATGGCAACTGTGACCATAAAAATGATTCGGTTTTCAAGCCTGGATGGAAAGAGATTTTTAGGATGAATGAAAATGAACTTGAATCAGAAATAAGAAACGTTGCCCGGGATTCAACCATTGACCCTAGGAGAAAAGATTATCTGATTCAGAACTTGATCACCAGGTTGTTATTACTTTACGAACTTTATATAACCATATATCTAATCTGCAATTCACTATTCTGATAGATTAATGGGGGTATGTTAGTCGCTGGATAGCTTCTCAGCAGATGCTACCCCAAGCCACTGCAGGTGAAAACTCAGATGCAAAAGAACTGATTGCATGTGCCCCATCATTTCGTGATCCCGAGAAACAGATTTTCGGGTGTGAGCATTATAAAAGAAACTGTAAGCTTCTTGCAACTTGTTGTGGCAAGTTGTTCACTTGTAGTTTCTGTCATGATAAAGTCAGTGATCATTCGATGGACAGGTAGTTGCATCTTATTTGCTTGATTGTATGGATATCCCATGATGTATTTAATATGTTTTATTTGTTTGCAGGAAGGCTTCAACTGAAATGATGTGTATGCGCTGCCTCAAAGTTCAGCCTACTGCATCTGTTTGCTCAACACCAGCCTGTGGTGGTCTCTCTATGGCAAAGTTCTACTGTAGTATTTGCAAACTTTTTGACGATGAAAGGTGCACATATCTTCCATCACATTATCACTGCCATGCTCCTCATTGAGTGACAAGATTATAATCATTCTTGTGCTTTGTGGAGTTTAAAGGGAAAACTAAAAAGGAATTCAACAGATCACTAATATTATTAATATTGAGTTATGGGTTCTGAATTTTGTAGAAGATACTCCGTTAGCATTTTCCTTATACGTTGATATCAACGTCATGGGTATAACTTGTCATCCAAAAATATATTAGTATGTTTTCTTCATGCACTGGATCATTATTGAGATTTAACAGAAAAGATGATTTGTTGTTCATTTTTTGTGCCTGAACTTCGTAAGCATCTCAAATCAGCAGAGAAGTGCAAGGAGTTCTTGTTATTAGCTTCAATCATTTTGGCTGGGCTACATTTAAACCTCTCTCCTCTCCCAGTTTATGAAATTGATAAACTAGATGTTTTATCTGTTGAAGTTTCTTTGATATTTCTTCACTTATTTATTTCAGGGAAGTCTATCATTGTCCCTTCTGCAATTTATGTCGTCTTGGGAAGGGACTTGGTACTGATTTTTTTCATTGTATGACATGCAACTGTTGTTTGGCAATGAAGTTAGTTGATCACAAGTGCCATGAGAGGGGCCTAGAAACAAACTGCCCTATTTGCTGTGATTTTTTGTTCACGTCTAGTGAAAGTGTTAGAGCTCTCCCTTGTGGCCATTTCATGCATTCAGCTTGTTTCCAGGTCTATTTCTTGGATTCTTTGCTTTGGTTTTGATCTTTTCAGAAAAATGTCAACTTGAGAAGCTATTTCAGTGGACAGTGTTATATCTTTTTTTTTGTTACATGATGCAGGCTTACACTTGTAGCCACTACATATGTCCAATATGTAGCAAGTCCTTGGGAGATATGACGGTATGAAATTTTCTTTACCAAACAAGCGCATGATACATTCATTATTTTTTTAAAGTGATCCTCATGTTTATGATGCTTTCATACAACGTTATTCAACGAATCTATCTTGGGGCGGGGGGCGGTGGCGGGTGGGGTCGTTAGTTTTCATGAGCTTGAATCAATGATCAATGTATTATGTCGACCATTTGCTTAATGAACGCTAATTCTTATATTTGGCACACAATAGTCAAGATCAAGGTTGATTCATCGATGCATTTACGCATGAATGAGCATGTGAAATTGAATTGAGGTATTAAAAATTCGAACAGTATGTAGAGTTTAAAGAGCTTGCAAGCCTGATTAGAAAGTTCGAGTGTAAATGCTTCTAACATGTTTGGTTATTAGTGAGAGCTATTATTGTTGCAGCCCAAACCCACCGCTAGCAGATATTGTCCTCTTTGAGTTTTTTCTTCTGAACTTCCTCGTAAGGTTTTTAAAACGCGTCTAGTAGGGGGAGGTTATGTTTAGTTCCCCTCTCCAACCGATGTGGGATCTCACCATCCACTCTCCTCTTCGGGGCCAGCGTCTTCACTGTCGCTGGCACATTGGTTGGTGATGGTAACGAAACATTTCTTATAAGAGTGTGGAAATCTTTCCCTAATAGACACATTTTAAAACCGTGAGACTGACGGGATACATGACGGGTGAAAGCGGACAATATCTACTAGCGGTGGGCTTGAATTGTTATAGCTATTCTCTTCCACTTACTTGCTACATTCATCCAATGGGAATTGATTCTCTCTCTCTACATGATCTTCAGCTCATATGAAGTTAGTGAGCATTGATAACAGTGATATGTATGTCTGAAAATACCATCATTCATGTTATGTTATACAGGTATACTTCGGCATGCTTGACGCATTACTGGCATTGGAGGTACTCCCTGAAGAATACATGGAACGCTGTCAGGTAAACCTCACTTTTCTTGCCTACCCTCTAAATTTGTAATGACTGAGCGAGTGAGTATCGGTCAGGACATATTGTGCAATGACTGCTCCAACAAGGGGAAAGCGCGCTTCCACTGGCTGTACCATAAATGTGGGAATTGTGGATCTTACAATACCAAGGTGATTAAGGTTAGTTCAAGCTCCACACAGCAATGAATTAGTAAGCGTCAGCGCCTCTTGCTGTCTACTCGTTTGTTTAAGTGTGGCCTTATGGCATGGCATGACAACAGTAGAAGGACAGCATTTTGTATGGTTTTCATAATGGAAAATGGAAAGACAAGTGTAAATTAAGGGAATTCAGGAGTGCTGATTGATCTAATCTAACACAGTTATTTAGTGTTGTTGAGAGGTGGAAAATGAAAGGATCCAAGGAATTATGTTTGAGAGTGAAATGGGTAAATGTATATTTTTGGTTCTAATTCATGCAACTAATTCCTTATAATCAGAAACAGAACTCTTGCCTTTTTTTTTTTTTTCTTAATCGCTGCAATTATTTTGGATTTCATTTATTTGTGTACTTGTAATTTCAACCTTCCAAATTGAGTCTATATATTTTAAATAAATTTTAAAATTTGTCATTCAAAGTTGTTAAATAATGATATTACTTTTCATGCAAGAAAATATATTATCTTACTATATTTGAAAAAATTATAAATGGAATGCCAGCAAATATTATTTAAAAAAAAAAACTAGATTAATAAAAATACCTTGACCATTTATTTAAAAAAATACCCTAAAACTAAAAAAAAACAATACCTTTAGAACTTTCCGTTAGTTTAAAAATAATCTTACCATTGATACCACATTCAAAAAATAATTATGAACTTTCAAAAATAATATTAAAAGGGAGATAACTTTTTAGAACTTTAAAAAATAATATTAAAAAGAAAGATAATTTTTGAGGCGCTGACATTTTTTAATAGAGATGAAGGATGTTAATACTACATTTAAAATTTTGTAGATATTTTTTTTAAGCATAATACTAACTATAATTATATTTATGAAATTTTTTAAAAATGGAAGAATAGCCATAAAACTTTTTAAATTTAAACGTAATGTTGAAACCATGTTTAAAGTTTAAAAATATTTTTAAAATTAACTACTAAGAGTATTATTAAAGTTTTTAAAAAAAAATTTAAGGTAAAAATACAAAATTTAGGAATTATTTTTATTATTATTAATAATTTAGTGTCTGAAAAAACCAACAACAATAATAATAGCTTACATTAGTTCCAAAAATCACTGAAATTGTTACTAATATATACTCAGGAAAAAAACATTAGATGATAATGATGAATATTTTGTTTTCAATTTTAGACAATAATTTGGTTTTATTGATGTTTTGGTACTATCATTAAGTAAAAAAAAAAAAAAAAAAAAAAAAAAAAAAAAAAAAA
>NW_019268537.1:2168574-2208002 GCF_002738365.1 Cucurbita moschata
TAAAAAAAAAAAAAAAAAAAAAAAAAAAAAACTAAAGCTTCTTACTTTACTTTCCATATATGTAGACATTTTTGTAATTATCTAAAGAAAGTATTAATTGATATTTACCATTATATTACATTATTTATGCAAATTTACGTAAGGAAATTTTGTATTAAATTCAGTACGTGATGTCTACTAATTCCATGAACAAAATGTTTAATGCAGCTCATGTGATAGTTTAATTCTTTAATAATTTTAAATTTCAAGTAATTTAATTAATAAATAAAAGAAAAAACAACTTGTTGGATTCGATAAATTATTTAAGTGGAAGCTAAACAGTTTTTCATTCATTATAATGTTCCAAAATTCGAATGGGAAAAACAGGGGAGGAAGGAAATTTCCGTCAATTGAAAGCGCGGAAAGGGTCGACGAAAAAAAAAAAAAATTTATAAAATTTGAGCTGAAATTTCGAACATTTTCGAAGAAGGGTCGACGAAAAAGTTCGAAAAAGAAGAAGCCGCGACGAAGGAAAGAAAACAGAGTTTAAGAAGAGGGTCAAGATTTTAAAACCTCTTCCGTTTTCTTAATTCCTGTTTTTCTTCACTGTTTATCCTTCCTTTTTTTTTTGTTGATTTAATTCGAAGGAAGAGAGATCCAGTTAGGCTTTGGAATCGTGGGAATTTCGTCTCGAACAAAAGAGGTGGAATTCCTTGCGGTTGTGGGTTTGGGTGTGGATATCATATGATTTTGGAAGTGGGTTGATTCATTCGTAGCATTTGGTAGTTGGCAATTGAGAGCGAGGGGGTTAGATGGGGACGAGTTCAAAGACGGAAGGACCTTCAACCCCGGCTCTTCGACGAGACCCATATGATGTATTGTCTGTGTCCAGAGATTCTACAGATCAGGAGATTAAGACTGCTTATAGGAAACTCGCGCTCAAGTAAGTTTTATCAAATTCATGTTCTTCGGAAACATTTTCGGTTGTTTTACAACTCTGTCAATGTGTAGTATGATAAGTGAAGCTCAAATTTAGGCTAATCCAGCTCCAATCGCCACGCCCCGGTGGGAAGACGTATTCAGGATTAGTAGAGTTTCTGCCTTTTGTCATGGCTATCGACCTGGTTCCCATTTTCCTTCTGTTCTTGAGCTAGGATGTTAGCGTGGGGCTGAAGAGGCCATAAAGGAATTTTCTAATAACTAAAATCTATGAACTATCCAGATTTTGTAGTATAATAACATCATCAAATGTTGTTTATAGACGATTTGTTGTTTGTGTTCTGATTTTCAATTCACATGATGGACAGGTATCATCCTGATAAAAATGTAGGGAATCCTGAGGCTTCAGAATTGTTCAAGGAGGTTGCTTATTCTTACAACATTTTATCTGATCCAGAGAAGAGAAGGCAGTATGACAGTGCAGGATTTGAGGTTTTTTTCTGTCTTGTTTACCTACTTTATTCTTTTTAACATGGACATTATATTAGGATATAAATGCAGTTTGTTCTGTGTAAACAATTTCTTCTATAAAGGTTTGCTTGTCCCAGCCTCCAAAGAGATGGGAACAACTACGAGTAGCATATGATATGCGTAGAGTCACCTTATGGCATTATTAATAAGCCTGCAGAGTAGAATAGTAAATGGAATGAAAACATTGATGGATTACCGTGCGAAGAAATTATCGTTCACTAGACGCCATGAAACTCATTATTCTACAGAAATGTTACACCTTCATGTATTTCTAAAATAATCTTTCCAGGCTCTTGATGTGGATGGTATGGACATGGAAATTGACTTATCCAATTTGGGGACTGTCAATACCATGTTTGCAGCTCTGTTCAGGTGACATATAATTTTTTTGTGGTATTTGAGGTTCCTCTTGTCTGCAACTCTCTAATCTCTAACTTTGTCTGATTATAGTAAGTTGGGTGTCCCCATTAAGACTACAATCTCAGCGAACGTTCTTGAAGAAGCTCTAAATGGAACGGTGACCATCAAACCTCTTCCTCTCGGAACATCAGTCAGCGGGAAGGTGCTTATGTAGTTCTTATACTGATAATGCTTGCTCTTTCCCTTAAATTATTCCCTTCACTTATGCAATGCTCCACCGCAGGTAGAAAAACAGTGTGCTCACTTCTTTGGTGTAACAATCAATGATCAGCAGGCTGCAGCAGGCATTGTTGTCAGAGTTACTTCCACTGCACAAAGCAAATTTAAGGTCTATTCTTCATGCATGCATACGTACATACATACATATATACATACATATACACACACGCACACTTATTGAATTATTGGTTTTTTTTTTGGGTGTATGGGGAGACATGCATATCTGGTTGCTGCCACTTTCATGAAATTCGAACCTATGATCTCTCTTTTGTGGATTATATGCGATGAAGCGCTCTTTTTAGGTGTAGTTCTAACATGTGCAATCTTTAATTTTCAGCTGCTATATTTTGAGCAAGATGCCAATGGTGGTTATGGTTTAGCCTTACAGGTGAAGTGCATTAATATCTCTGATGCTCTCGTGTCTTAGTTTCTGGCATTGGTTCTCATCGTTTTATTTATTTATTGTTTCATATGTATTTTCTGAAAGATGTACAAGAGAGTCGTGAGACATTGAGGAATTAGTTAAACTATACTAAATGGGGAGGAATTAACAATGGTCGGATGGAAACATTAATGCAGAAATTGGATGTCATGGGAAATAGTTTATTCTTTATACTCTGCAGTTCTTTGTTGCTTATCACATATCAGCTTTTGACTAGTCTGTTTGCAACGAATGTTGTGCATCTTCATGAACAGGAGGATAGTGAGAAAACTGGCAAGGTTACATCTGTGGGGATGTATTTTCTACATTTTCAAGTATACAGAATGGATTCAACTATGAATGCGGTATGTTGAATTTATTTCAATTTATTTCATAATTGGATAATGTGGTCTGTTTGGATGAGATCCCACATCGGTTGGAGAGGGGAACGAAACATTCTTTATAAGGGTGTGAAAACTTCTCCCTAGCAAACACGTTTTAAAAACCTTGAGGGGGAGCCTAAAAGGGAAAGCCCAAAGAGAACAATATTTGCTAGCGGTGGGCTTGGGCTGTTACATTTATGATGGTTGATTGATTTGCGTGGTAGTGTAGGTGGCAATGACCAAGGACCCGGAGGCTGCGTTTTTCAAGAGATTGGAAGGCCTTCAGCCTTGTGAGGTTTCAGAACTAAAAGCTGGAACTCATATATTCGCTGTCTATGGTATAAGCTGATCTTTTCTTTGAACTTACCATCTAACCTCGTATTTGCCATAATGTTCTGTGGTCATCCGCATGATTGTTCAGGTGATAACTTCTTCAAGCCTGCAACATACACAATCGAGGCGATTTGCGCAAAATCATATGAAGAGACAACAGAGAAGCTTAAAGAAATCGAAGCTCAAATTTTAAGAAAGAGAAATGATTTGCGCCAATTCGAAAGTGAATATAGGAAGGTATTGGCTCTGTAGATATGGCTATTAATTTTTTCTGATATGTTTGTCTGAAAGTTAACTTCTTACTTTGTAGGCACTTGCACGCTTTCAAGAAGTCACAAATCGATACAGCCAGGAAAAACAATTTGTATGCAATACTCAATCTGATGCTCCGTAGTCGTCTTTCTTCTTTCGAATTTCAAATAGAACTGATGCAACTTATTTCTAATTCGCACGACACATGTTTATTGTAATTTCCTCCATTGCAGGTCGATGAGCTTCTAAAAATGAGAGATAATATCCACTCATCTTTCACCGTTTCCAGGCCAGCAAACCATAACGATAATGTCAGTGGCTTAAGTAATGGAAAAGTTGATGATTCAAAAGTTTGCACTCCTGGAGAAGATGGTGGCTCAGATGGAAAGGACAGACCTACCAAGAAGAAGTGGTTCAATCTTAACCTCAAAGGGTCAGACAAAAAGCTTGGTTGAGATTCAATGCCTGCTTCTCGCTGGGAAGTCTCAGCGTGCAAGGTTGCGCCCATCAAGCTGCTTCGTTTCTTGTGAGTTTTCTGATAATACTGTTTACTATATCTATGATATGGGTTTTCGAAGCAAAGCTATAATATAAGAAATGTGTAGCATGCCATTGTGTTTATGATTATATTGAGT
The DNA here is from genome assembly GCF_002738365.1 of Cucurbita moschata. NCBI lineage: Eukaryota > Viridiplantae > Streptophyta > Magnoliopsida > Cucurbitales > Cucurbitaceae > Cucurbita > Cucurbita moschata. Next base: position 2,172,687 of record NW_019268537.1, read on the forward strand.
GACTTGCTCAGTTGTTAGAATTTTTCTGGTGGGGATATAGATAGGTTTCGTTAGAGTTAATAAATTCGTTTATTCGGTTTGTGAAGAAAACTCGAGTGTATAATTTTCATTCATTTGAATCCGAGCATGTTATCCACTGGTTGTTGCTTGCTTGACTTCTCTTTAATATTTTGTGTTGCTGTTGGGAGATTCTCCTGCTAAGTTGATTAGCTTTAGAGTGATTGGGTTTAACAGCAAAAGTACAAAATTTAGCTGTCCATATCTTGCAATTATCATACCAAAATAGGCCACTTTTGGTGGGTCTTATATTTGTAGGACTTGGTAGGGTACCCTAAACAGAATTATCAGACAATCATGTAGGTTGAAGATGTGTTTATCAACTGGGACACACGTGCAACAGTTGAGTTGTTCCAATAATTGGAGCTGGAAAATTGTCTGAATCTGAGCAAACCCTGGTTGAGTTGTTATCATTTCTCGTGTACTTAGGACTTGAGGATACTCACTATTTAAAGGTCTTTGACTGACGGTTGCTGATATGGTTTAGAATGATTGATTGAGGACCTTAAAACGCGTCTGCTAGGAAGAGGTTTTCACGCCCATATAAAAAATGCTTCATTCCCTTTCCAATCAATGTGAGATCTTGCCGTGAAATTGATTCGAATTTATAATGATCTTGAGATTACTAACGCTCAAATCTCTTGAGGTTGATTCATGGGCAACTGTTATTAGCATCTTACAAGAAGAGAGCACGTGCTATGAGTCGAGATTTCTATCAAAGGATCGAACTTGTTGAGGTACGTTCCATATAACTTAACATATCTTGCTTTCAACAAAAGCACATTAGAAGTGTTTCTAGGAATGTGTGCAGCAATGGGCATGTAAAGAAGTGTAGGATTAGAGAGCACTTTTAAGTTATTAAGATTGGTTGAAATTAGATTAGTGTAGGATTATTAAACAATATATAGCATATTACATAGAGGTTAGAGGCTAAAGTCCACTGAAGCTTTTAAAATTAATAACAAAAGAAGAAAGAGTGGGAGTTGGCAGGCATGGAGGGGCTGAAATGAGTCACCCACATCCTTTGGATATTGGCTACTCTTTGCTTTTGAACATATCCACAAAAATTGTCCTTTTTAGACCCTTCCAAAAGCCATGGTTTTCAAAAGGAAACCAGGTAAAGATGATTAGCAAGTTAATGGGGGTGTGATTTTGATTAATCTATGAACCTAAATTAGGATTTATTATTGTTTTAGTTGAAATTATACTGATTGATTGGATAAATTTCATTGATAACCACAACATGGTGGGTCATGCTTGTGATTTGGGAGATCTTAAGTGATAATAATGGCATCTTAATCACAACAAAGCAAACCAAAAGAAGAAAAGTATGATGATTAAGGTTGTCTTAAGAAAATACCCGACTATGCTTTCAACAGGGATTCTCTTGAATATCCTATTGCTCTTTGTTAACGGGTTGTTGGCCGTGGTCTTTCTTTTCTAACTAAAGGGTTTCGTGTAGCTTTTTTGACTGAGGTCCAAAGTGACTCACAATGTTAGTTCTCGATTGAGTTGGGATAGACGTATGTGTGTTGGTTTGATGGGAAATTTTGGCACAGAAAAGGGGACAAAAGTGGGTCATAGGTTGAAGTGTTATGATGATGAGGAGTTTGGAAGAGGTTTTGAAGTAACCAAATCATCCCTCTCTCTGCCAAACATAAATCAATGTATGGTAGTTAGTAAGATTCGGAGAGATCTGTGTCCTCTTAAAGTAAACAAAAGCATTTAGGCCTTTCAACATTAATTATAGGTTTTAACGTCAATCACGCCAACATCTTATCTACAATAATTCATTCAAAAACATATACCCTCACTACACACAAACAAACCCTTGTTCCCGTCTTGTCCCGATATTAGCTAAGAACAAAGAAAAACTACTCTACGGGACCATCATCATGTGACTATCTTGAACCGTGCAGCCTGTCAGTATGATAGGATAGTTTAGAATTTTTTTTCCCTTCAGTACAACAAGTTACGAGTGCGAGAGATTTGAACCTCTAACATTAAAAAGATGAGTGCAACTAATCAAATAAATTAGTTGAATGTGCTTTATGGTTTAGTGGACTATATTTGTAAGATCAGAGGGAAACAAAATATTTCTTGTAAGAGTGTAAAAACCCCTCGTGTTTTAAAATTGTGAGACTACTGACAATATGTCACGAGTCAAAGCGAACAATATTTACTAGGGGTGGGATTAGCGGAGCCGGACATTGGGCAGTGTGTCAGCGAGGACGTTGGGCTCCAAGGAGGGTGAATTGTGAGATCCCACATCGAAACATTCTTTATGACGGTGTGGAAACCTCTCCCTACTAGATGCATTCGTGAGACTGACGGTGATACACTAAAGCCGGACAATATCTAACCCAGGCCTCTACAAAGAAGGTTGGTGAGGAACATTTATTTAATTATAAATAGCATAATATAGGGAGGATTTGGTAAGAAATCATATGTTATATTGTTTATTTTGGTCATAATATAATTATAATGTCTTATAAAACAAGTAATGTGGAAAGTAAGTGCAGTACAGAAATAATTAATTGAAATTACCAAAATGGAACATAAATAAGAGGAAGCAAACAAGGGGTTGGATGTCTTTTTGAGTGATGGGTGATGGGTTAGGTTGACTAATTGGCTGCTTTAATTAATTAATCTATTAATTAATTAATTAATTAATATAAGTTGTGGACGAAACTGAATAATTAGTGTTGTATTGGACTATATGCTTCGCTTAATTTAAATAATCACTGCATAATAAAAGTGGGGAAATATTAATGAAGCTGGCTCTTAGATGCCTACAGTGGAACTAATTAATTAATTTATTTATTTAATTAAACTAATAATTCAATCATACATATTTATGAAATTTTTAATCCTAAGTTTCACATGCATTCTTGGACACACATTCCATGTATACATTACTATAATACGACAGACATTTTAATTTTAAATTTACAAAATTTAAGATTACTTTAATTTGTTTGTACAAGTCTTTGAATAATAATTAGTCACGGTTAATTTGTTTATAAGATTCGGCCGATTTAGTTTGGCTCTCATAGTTTAATCAAATCTAAGGGGACGAGGAAGATTTCTCTGTGCTCATTCCGATTCCTCTTTCAATCTTCATTTATGAAGAAAAAAAATATATTATTTATTTTTTTGTGAGATCCTACGTTGATGGAAGAGGGGAACGAAATATTGCTTATAACAGTGTGGAAACCTCTCCCTAATATACGTTTTGAAACTGTGAGGCTGACAATGATACGTAACGGGCCAAAGTGCACCAAACCACCGCTAGCAAACATTGTCCACTTTTACCCGTAACATATCGTCGTCAGTCTCATGGTTTTAAATCTCTTCCCGCTCCTTTCTCATTCTCTATGGAGATGCTCCACCCCATTTGATACAAGTCTGTAACAACTCAAGCTTACCGCTATTTGATATTATCCTCACGGTCTAAAACGTATCTATTAGGGAGAGGTTTCAACACCTTTATAAGGAATGTTTTGTTCCCGTCTCTAATCGATGTGAAATCTCACAATCCACTCCATTGGTGGTCTAGTGTTCTCGCTGACACACTCTTCAGTGTCTAGCTCTGATACCATTTATAATAGCTCAAACTTATTGTTAGGCCCAACGTTCTCGTTGGCACACTATCTAGTGTCTGACTCTGATACTATTTGCAATAGCTCAATCTCATTGCTAGTACATATTATCCGTTTTGGCCTATTACGTATCGCCATCAGTCTCACGGTTTTAAAACGTTTCTCTCCAATCGATATGTGATCTCACGTAATGTTTGCGGGTCCAACAAGTATGAGAAGAAGATAGAAAATGTGAAAATATGATGAATGTGAGAATGTTTTGATGGTGTTGTGAAAAGGGGTATTGAAAGGTTAGATTACATGAGAAGGAGAGAAAATAAAGAGGTGAGAGAGTCGGCGATGTTATGTATGAGACAAAGTGCTGTCCTTGCAACTCCCATGTGTTTTACTTTCTTTCTTTGTCCATTTCCTTTCTTGCTTTTTATATCATAAAATTTGCACCAATCTTACCTTTTCTTTGCCTTCTACTCATCAATTCCAAGTTACCCCTCCATTTCTGTCCTTTATAAATGAACCCTCCATGCATTCCAAGTCCTTACACATTGTAATAGCCCCTTTTTTCTCTCTCTCTCTCTCTCTCTGTCTAGAGCTCTGTTTCTTGCCAAAAATGGCTGGCTTGGAATTGGACATCCAATCCAAACCAAACCACACCACTCCCACAACCACCCGCTTAAAATTAAAGCTGTTTGGCTTTGATGTGCGCGAGGAATTGGAAGATGATGACTCTACTACTGCCAAGACCCCAACTGGGTCATCCGAATCTGGAGTATTCACCCCTTCCACCGACCGCAAATACGAGTGCCAATACTGTTGCCGCGAGTTCGCTAACTCACAGGCTCTCGGTGGCCACCAAAACGCCCACAAGAAAGAAAGGCAGCAACTTAAACGTGCCCAATTACAAGCCACACGGAACGCCGCCGTTGCCTACGTTAGAAACCCAATTATCTCCGCCTTTGCTCCGCCACCTCACCTTCTCGCCACCGCCCCTCCCCACTTCCTACTCTCCAACCCTGCCTCCGCACCCGAAACCTCCTCCTGGGTCTACATGCCCCGCACGCCACCGCCCATCCAGATGTCGTCACATGGGTGTGCCTTTCCGGCCTCGGGCGGTGCAGGGAAAGCCGCGATGGTGTCATCCTACGGCCGCGGAGTGGGGAATTCCATGGCATTCGCGATGGGATCACAAATCCACGACGAGGGGATATCGTTGAAGAGATTCACCAAAGGGGAAAACGGGTCGGGTTTCGATGACGGAATTGGTTTGGATTTGCATCTGAGATTGGCTCCGGCGGCGCCGTGAAAAGCGCTGATCTCGAAACTCCGATGATTTGTATTCGTACGTTTTTTTGTGTCTGCAAATTTTTCAAAAACCCTTGTTGGGAATCATGTAAATTCTTCCTCTTTTTATTTTATTTATTTATTTTTATTATTATCAGATTATCTCTTTCGAAAAAAACACATTTATTCCTCCCTCCGATGCCAAACACCGATGATCAATTTCATACCGACAACCACTTTTTAATTATTATTTTTTAAAATTATTGTTTTATTTGTCGTAGAAATTATTTGAATGCCCTGAAAAACGTGGTTGACAATTCTAACCTCGTGAATGTATATTAAAGAGAGTTTAAATTTTCAGTGATGAACAACTTATTTACTATAAATAATTAAAATAGAAACAAAATTATTGAATTATGTATGGCCCATCATAATGTATATAATTTAACATATATTAAAGGGGTACAAGATTTTAGTGGCTATAAATTGAATAACGAAATTATTTTTAATTACACCGAAAGGGATAACGAAACCAGATAGGTACGTCTAAAAGCATTCTAGAAACACTAAATGTTATATTTTATATTTTATATATTGTGTGTTTTGGGGATTAAACATATTAACTAAGTTTTAAACCCATAAAAATGGCATTAGTCATGTCATGTGTCGTGAAATCATTTAGTTAATGTTGTAAAGTAATGAAAGTTATAAAGAAGAGGAAATGTGTGAGTGATATAGTGTATGAACAAAGCAAAAAAAGCAAGGCAAATCTTTCGGTGTGTCCGATAATTAAGCTCATTGTTCAATCATTAGTTTACAAGGTTGGCTTCCAGCCAAAGAATAAGATGGGTCTTTTCTCGGTGTTTGCTGAGACAGAAATGACAACTTTAAATGTGAACAAGTATTAAGCCACCAAAAGCTCGTTGGAAGATGAAAATCCCATATCGGCTAATTTAGGGAATGGTCATAGACTTATAATCGAAGAATACTCTCCATTGGTTTGAGGTCTTTTGGGAAGCCCAAATCAAAGCCATGAGAGCTTATGCTCAAAGTGGACAATATCATATCATTGTGGAGAGTCGTGTTCTTCTAACATGGTATCAGAGCTATGCCCTAAACTTAGTCGTGCCAATAGATTGGTAAATCGTCAAATGTCGAACAAAGGACTCCAAAAGAAAAGGAGTCAAACCTCCTCGAAGGCATAGTAAAAAATGACTAAAACTCCAAAGGAGTCGAGGCTCGATTAAGGGGAGACGTACTTTGTTCGAGGGGAGGTGTTGGATGATGAAAGTCCCACATCGGCTAATTTAGGGAATGATCGTGGGTTTATAATCAAAGAATACTCTCTCCATTGATATGAGACATTTTGGGGAAACTCAAAGCAAAGCTATGAGAGCTTATACTTAAAGTGGACAATATCATACTATTGTGGAGAGTCGTGTTCATCTAACAAGCCATAGATATCAGTCGTACACAATTTAGACTTAAAAAAAAAAAGACAAACCCAATCAATGCCAACAATGTCCAAGAATCGATACTCGTCTAGGTCTGTTAGGAATCACGAACCTCTATAATAACATGATATTGTCCACTTTGAGTTTAAGCTCCCATAAGTAATTAGTTCAAGTTTATGGTGGGTTGTTGTGTGAAAAAAGGGATAGAAAATTATGAAGACATGTGAGGTTTGAAAGCTGTTGCACACTCTTGACACTCAGAATGATCCCTCTCGGCCTCCTTCTAGAGCTTTATTGACATTTTATGAGCACTCTTTTTCAACTCATGGTGATTATGATTGGTGGGTCACAAAAAGGGTTTGAACATTATTATAATCTCTTAACCAAAACCAAACACAGGGTTCAAACTTTTCTTGTCACTCCAAAGTCAACATTGCCCAACCAATTACAATTACAAGAACAATTACCTTTAGCTTCCCCACATCTTGATCCAAAATGTTTTAGGGTTTGGTTCAACAAAAACGCATCTTTTAAATCTAACAATCTTGTCTTTATTGTGGGTTGAACAAAAGTTGTGTCAACAGAGAATCTTTTGATCACACAAGAATCTGATCTCAATTCATTATAAAATTGTTTGTTGAATAATGATTGGAGAATATGAAACAATGGAGTGGGAATTTTGTTGTTGTCATTTGAAAATGGTGGTGTCGTGCTTCAAATGGAAAGAAACCCAACAAACTGTAGAAGCTTCATTGATGGGAGAATAAAGGTGTTGTTAAGAGGCCCATAATTGTGGACCCTATATCACTGCCTTGGGTTTGAGGATGACTCCAAAGCTGGGGTTTAATTCTTATTAATTCTGTTCGACTTTGGGAACAGATGTGCATATCCAACAAAGACTTGACAACATATAATGTAATCATTTAATTATATATACAACTTTCCACTACTCAACCTTCAAAAATTTAGGCTTTGGTATGAATTTGGTCCAAGTGGTGTTTATGAGTGAAAATGTGATCGAAATTCCATGTTAGTTGTGTAGGAAGAAAATCGTGAAGGTATATAAATGAGATACAGTACTTCTATTAGTGTAAAGTAGACAATATCATATTATTGTAGAGATGAATGAATTATCGAGAGAGTTGAAAACAAAGCACCCTTGTTGTAGTCATACAATATTTCTACGAGAAAGAAAAGTGAAAGCGAAGGGAATCAAGTAAAGCTTCCCTGGGTGACCCACAAGTTTCAACAATGGCACTAAAATCAGTGTATCTTGCAAATGAAAATGTAACGATAATTTCTTCTCAAGGTTTTTAAACGCGTCTGCTAGAGAGAGATTTCTACACTCTTATAGATATTGTCTTTTTTAGATTTTCTTTTTTGAGCTTCTTCTCAAGGCTCTTATAAAGAACATTTCGTTTCCCCTCTCCAACCGAGGTGGGATCTCACAATATCATTTCCTACTTATTTACCGACAATTCATAAGGGACTTTCTTTAGAACACAAGGCATGAATCTCAATTTCATCGACTATTATGATTGCAGCCTTTGATCACTTCAACGTCCACTTCTAAATAAGTTTAAAGCAGGGCTGTTGAAGTATTGATATAATTAAATCGAAGATGTTCATGATAAGCATCTCGACGCTATCTCTTCGGATCCAACTATTGCAACCAGTTGAAGCAAGTATATGCAAAGGGTTTAGGTTTTAGAGAGAGCAGATCCTCTGAAGTTGGTGGACATTTATTCATCACTCTCATCTAATCTACTAATATAGCCAAAATATTTGAGCTCAAAATTGCAAAGCCCATGAACATCTTCCTGTAATAAGGTAATTTGGGCTGAGAATTGCAAAGCCCACGAACATCTTCAAGATGGATGATATGTGTTTAATATTTATACTTTAAAAAAAAAAAAAGTTAATAATAGGTAGTTTAGGCTCAAGGACTTTGTAGATTTATCATTTATTGAACTATTTAAATAAATAAAACAATTACTATTATTTTTAAATATAGAAAAGGATTGAAAACTTAGGGTCAAAGCTGTAATTTAATTAAAATAAGATAATTGGGACAGCCCCAAAAGCAAAACGACGTCATATGGAGCCTTGAAATCTTCAATAGGAGGCGCATGATAGAGGCATGGGCGCATTTTAGTAGCATCCACAGAAACCAAAAAACGTGTAACAAATTAAAATTAAATTTTTTTGAAGGGGAAAAAAGAAAATAAAAGCGAAGCCCTGAAACCAAAATTAAAAGGGGCACCCCTCAAACCAGGACTCTCTTTTTGTGTATAATCTGGCGTTTTCCGGCGGTATTTCGTTTGCACAAACCCAACTAATATGAACAATTTCACCAACCAATGGACCCTCAAAAATCTCTCTCACTTTTCCTTATTTTCTCTCCGATTGTTGTTTTAGACGGACCGATCTGATCTCCGCCTCTCAATTCTCTGTCGGCCAGGTTATGGTTTGTGCCGATTCCGAACGAACACCACTAGACTCCATGGCGATGGGACTCGAGAGATCGAAACCGCTTCATAATTTCTCCCTTTCCTTCTTGAAGTGGGGAAATCAGAGGTATCTCCGCTGTATGAAATTGGACTCCGATGGCCCTGACGCCGACGCCGACGCCGACCTTCCTCCGCCCTCTGTTCGCCCTACGCCCGCCGTCCGGTTGAACTGCCGGAAGTTTCACACGGATAGGCCGGCGTTGTTTAAGGATTCCGCAAAGAGACTAAGGGCTTCTAAGTCCAAGATCCACGATAATTACGATGGCGAGGAAGATATAGCGGCGGTAAGAGAGAAACTCATGGTTGATCTAAAAACCGCCGCCGACAGAATGAAGGTTGAATTCTGGAGAGATGGAGTGGTCGACGATGACGATGACGACGACGATGAGGAAGACATGCCCAACCGGGAGAAAAAAATTTCGGCGCCGGCGCCGGCGCCGGAGAAGGAGTTAAAATCGTGGAGTTTGAGGGTGAGGAGGGCGGCGTCGAAGGCTCCGATCGATACAATTGCCGAGGGCAAGGGCGGTGGTAAAGTGTTGAAGATCGAAAAGCGGGCGGAGAAAAGGGCGATTCGAAATTCGCCGTTGAGAAGCGGTGACGGCGGTAGCGAGAAGTCCCCAGGGCGGCGACTGGCGACGGAGAAGAAGGAAAGGGAGAAATTCTCGGTAGCACTTTCCAAAAAGGAGATCGAGGAGGATTTCATGGCTATGATGGAACGCAGGCCGCCGCGAAGGCCCAAAAAGAGGCCCAGAATTGTACAAAATCAAATTGATGTAGGGTTCTTCTTCCGTTTCTTCGTTTTTTCTCTTTTCTATCTTCTCCGAAATTGGATTCTCAACTCCTTCCCCCTCTCCATTGCAGACGCTTTCCCCCGGATTATGGTTGACGGAGATCACCGCCGATCTCTACGACGTGCCGGAAATCCAAGAAAACGGAAAGGTAATTCCGCCCTATTTTTGTTTCTCTGGATTTAAAATCTAAATCTGATCAAACCAATCCTCTCAAGATTTGGTCTGAAACCAAAAATCAAATTGAAATTGATGCTTCCTATGATCGGAATCTTGTGTGGCTGAAACTCATCACACATTTGTACGAATCGATTGTGCAGAGGTAGTAACGGAATGTAATCGAGGAGGAGCCTTAGAAGTTAGAGCACCGAGCACCGAGCAGCAACCTGCGACGACGCTGATATGCTAATCCATGGAAGACGACGTACGACCGACCTCCATCTTCTGGAATCGAGAATTAATTGCACATTGATTTCCAGTAGATTTGTGAGAACGCTAATTCTTGTGTATTAATTATAATTTCATTTGATTATTGTGTGTTTTGGTGAATAAAGAATAATGTCTTTAAGCATAAATTTGTTTTTTAGATCCAAATTCAATGATTTTATTTATTTTGTTGGGTTCAACAAAGTGCAGCGCCGTTGTTTAATGCATACATGTTATATTTTGGTTAATGGGTTCCGTCGCGTTTTGGCCTTACCTTCTTTGATACACAACTTTACACGTCGACTAATTCCACCCTATTTTGATTACCTACCAACTTTAACAAATATTATTTTTTTGGGCTTTTTTCGTTTTCTCTTTGAGATTTTAAAATGTAAAAATATATTTAATTCACAATTCAGGGTCGGATAAAAATAAAGGATTAAAAAATTGTAATAAGGGAAATGTTTGTAATGAAATGAAAAGGGAAATTTTTTACAAAGTGTGATTTGAAGTTGGATGGTTTAGGGGGCCCAAAATGTAAGTCCAGCCCATTTGGCAATATCATTGAACACTCGGTGTCCCATAACAACAGTCCTCTCCATCAGTTGTCTGCCCCATGGTTACGCTACCAGATATTATCATTCTTTTACTTTCCCTCGACCTTTTAAAACATGTCTATTAGAAAGAAGTTTCCCCACCCTTATAATAAATGTCTTGTTCTCCTTTCCAACTGATATGGGAGTCTAGCATTCTCAGTGTTTGGTTCTAATATTATTTATAACAGTCAAAGCTCACCCTTAACAGATATTATCCTCTTTAAGCTTTCCCTTATCGATAAAAGAAGAGAATGAAGCATGTGTAAACTTCTCCCTTTTAAAACGTTGAGCCCAGAAGGAAAAACTTAAAGAGTACAATATCTACTAGCGGTGGTCTTGAACGGTTACATAAGTATAGTTGTTAATGAGCCCTGCAAGACACCGTCCTTTCTCTTCAGCTTCGTCACACCGTCCTCTCTCTTCAGCTTCATGTATGCAGTCCCCTTGAGAGATTGGAATCAGAAAAATGTTAGAACCAGGGGGGGAAGAAGGGTCAGAGAAATCAGAAGAGACTAGCGTGGATTCCAAAAGGATCCATTCATATGCGAAATCAATAAACCATTTGTGGATTTGGTTGATTCTAATTTTGAATATACGCCAACTTTGAGCTTTCTTTTAAACAAGGAAAATTGTACTATATCTTAATCTTAATCTTAATCTTAGCTTAGAAGGTAAATAATTAGGTGTGACTCCTACTGTTTTTTGTCCAATTTCATAATTTTAATCCGAAAAATCAGGAAGCGAGTTATCTAAACTTGTAGTTTATAAAAATAAATAAATTAAAGATGTTCCTACTTATTTGACTTACGTGTAAACGAACTGATATGAATTAAGGACGCCGCTTATTTGCCCACTTAACAAATTGGGAGCTTTACATAACTGATGTGACTATTTTTGTGGTTGCCAAACGCCAACCAATAATATTATATTATATTTTTTTTGTAAATAAAAATGTGTTAATGATTAGGGATATGACCTTACACGACCACGAATTTTCACTTTTATGTTCTTATCTTTTGGGACACTCGTGTTCATCAAACCCCCGCCCAAATGATTGCTTTCATTAATTAATTATTCCATTAATTGTCAAATATGCAAATGGTTTAAAGTTCAAATTTTCAAAATTAGATTTTGGGTGCACGTTGACCTTCATAATTCTCCAAAATTGTTCAAACAATCACATTTTACGCGCATTCAATTCAAAATAAACTCAATCCACGTGTTTTGTTTCATCCCATAAGAATTTTAAAAATGGTCGATTTTAACCCACGAGTAAAATGAGAGGCAAATTTCGCTCGACCATCCCATGACTTGCATTTAAAAAACACAAAAATACATATGTTCAAATCTTCCTTTTTTTTTATTTTTTTTATTTAAAGATAAATTAATTTGTATAAAGTTATAAGATTTTATAAAATATAAAATATATATTTAATTAGCGAAAATTCTAAAATAGCGAATAAAAAGATCATGTTGCCAGCAGTGACCGGCAGTGTCATGTCAGCATACTAATCCGACAATGTGGGTTCCGAACGGGAGGAGAACCAATGGATCATTCATGTTGCCACGTGTCAAGAGGCAAGCGAAAATCTTCCCCAGATGACCGAATATTATAAATTTGATTCCCTTCAATCCTATGCCACCTAAGCCCTTTCACCCTTTGTCTGCCCTCTCCAAAATTCTTAATCCACCACAAATAAAGAATATATATTTTCTATTTCTTTGCTCTTTTTTGCCGACGTGGATCCCTCTCATGCTCCCAAACAGCCAATGTCTATCTTGCACGTCACTCTTTCATTTATTTTTTTAATATCTTTTTTTTCCTCTCATCCTCTGCTTTTTCGCCCTTAAAAACTCCTCCCCTCCTTCATTTCCGACCCTCTCTCGCCTTCGCCGTTTTTATTTTCCACCAAACCCTAAATTGAAATCTCTCCACTCTTTCAATTTTGTTCATCCGAATATTCCCATCCCAATTCCGATTCCAATTTTTTATTCCCATCTCTTGATTTTGGTTTTTCGCTTCCTTAAATCTGTGGTTGCTTCTCTCTGTTCTACCCATTACCGAGGTTAAGATATGGAGATTCCGGTGATTAACAGGTTTAGTGGTCTGGAATCGGGGATTAGTTCCTTGCCGAATCCCACTCTCTTGCCCCAGATTTTGGCTTCCCCATCTGGACTACAAACCCTTTCTCAATCCCTAAATCTCTGGAAATGGAGCGCTGTGATTATCGCTGTTGTTGCTACGTTTAGCGGCGTAATTAATCGGATTAAGCTTTTGTTTGTGATTTTCCGACGGAAACAACGTGTTTTGCAGGAGACTTTTGCTGATTCTGACTCCGATGATGAGTTCTCTATCGACGACTCTGCGAGCTCTGTTTCGTCGTCTTGGTCGGAGTTTGAAGAAGACGACGCCGATGAGCCCGCCTCCTCGTCTTCCCGGTGTTTGGACTTGACTGACCGGGATTTTGGCGTTAGAGGCTCCGATTATTACTTGAACGATCTTAAAATGAAACCGACTCTGAAACTTCGGCATCGGCGGAGCTTCCACAACCAAGACGGAGACGGCAACCATTTCTCGTGGGCCGATGTCAGCGGAGGTGGAAGCGTTGTGAAATTATGGGACAATCTCAGATTTGAATTCGACCGCCATCACTCCGACAAGAATGAAATCCGCGTCTACGACGTAATCAAAGAGCAGCAAATCGGGTCCATTCTAGCCGGCGAATCGCAAATAGCCTCGTCGTTAACGTCGACGTTACTGTTATCAGCGGCGGCGAATGTTTCCAGTACAACATCGGTGAATCTGTGGGACACGCGCGTGGGTTCTAAAATCCCGGCGCTAATCGCCGAGTGGAAGCCGGTGGCCGGTAAGATCTTGGGGGTCAAATTCGCCGGCGTCGAAAAGGTGTATATTAGAGAGGAAGACGCAGGGAAAATAAGGGTCGGTGACGTGAGAAACATGAAATCCCCGATAGAAAATTTAACGGCGGCTGACGTGAAGACTTGGTTCGACACAGACGCGGTGATGGTTTCAGCGGAATAGAAGAGAAAAAACCGAGTCAGCAGCTGAGTTGGTGACTCGGGTTAGTTAGACAACAGCTGTTCTCGATTCTACCTTAATCATTAATGGCTGAATCAGCCACAGCCTCAAAAAAAAAAAAGGACGAAGACGAGACTGTAAATAATTTTTATTTATATATTTAAGCCCAATAATTATAATAAATCCATATTATATATTATATGTTTCTTCTCCGACATCTACACCTGGTTAAACTAATGGGATTGGGAAAACAAATTAAAAAAAAGAATAAAAAATGATTTTTTTTTTTTAAATTGTATTTATTAGCCATACCCATTAGTACTTGGGATAAGTTAACACAGGAATGAATAAAATAAGAGGATTAAATATTTTTAAAAGGCTAATTTAATAATGGTTATATGGGATAGAGATTGATTGGGAGTGGGAGTGGGTTACTGTGGAAAAAGGGAGAGGGGCGGAAGGAGATGTGATGATGCGGTTCTTGGAGTTTTGATCGAAAGTTATATCATATTATTACGAAGAGTTGTGTTCGTCTAACATAGATTTGATAATTAAGTAAGAAAAGGTAGATTGGTGGTGGGGGACGGGACAATAAATGACTCATTTGCGTCTAATCATACCCAACCCCAACTTCTGATGTTTCTACCATCACCACCAAATTCACATAGAGCTTAATTATGTTTATGCCTAATTAGTCCGTCATTAAGTATGAAATCAACTGCACCGTCACGACATCACATCAATTAATAAATGGTTAATTGTAGATAGAGATAGAAAAGTTCATTTCATTTATATAATAAACCATCAATTTTAGCTCGCTGGAAAAATCAACACATCAATTTCAATCTGTCATTCCACTCTACACTCCGAAAAATCAACACAATAGGGTATTGTCCATTGAGGCCCCACTAAGCAAATGGAACATTATTGGGAATTTTTGGTAGCTACCCCTTTAGTTTTAGAATTCATCAATTCTGCCCCAACTGTCAAATTTCTTTCCAAAAATAATAAAAACATAAATATTTCACATTTAAAGTATAAAGTAAATTATAAAATTAATTCCTAAAACTACCGACATAAATAGTTCAACTGATATCCTTGGGCCGGAAACAATCGGGTATCTGAATTCTGGTCCGAATGGCCTATCTGGTTTGTCGGAATTGGGTTCGGTTACAAACTGCATGTGGGCCGACTAAAAAAAACTGTCCAAGTGAAAAAGGAGGCCCATTAGGCCCGCATCGTTAAATTGAGAAAAAGGAGAAAAGGGGAACAGAACCACAATTGTAAATACCGACTCCCAGTTTATCCATGGCTGCTCTTCTTTCCTTATCTTCAAGTTCCCTGACCAGAACAGCCATTGCTCTGCCTCATCCAACCACTCCCTTCAAGGTAATTTAAATTCCAGACGTTATCTCATTTCAATTTTCTTGCACGTTGATTCTTTTATCATTTACGGAACTCTGATTCACATACATTTCCAGGGAAATGTGAAGATTCTGAATTCAAAGCAGTTCAGCTTTTCTCCACTCAAGCTCAAATTCAAGGTGGGAGATGGAAAACCATTGGTTGTTCGCAGCCAGGCCGCTGCGTCTTCCTTGTCTGCCTCCCCCGTCGAGAGTGTGCGGTTCCGTCTGGACAATCTTGGACCACAGCAAGGTTCGAGGAAGAAGGGCAAGAGAAAGGGGAGAGGTATATCGGCGGGACAGGGTGGTAGCTGTGGATTTGGAATGAGAGGACAGAAATCAAGGTCTGGGCCTGGTGTAAGAAAAGGATTCGAAGGTGGACAGATGCCTCTTTATCGGAGAATTCCCAAACTTAGAGGAATTGCAGGAGGTAATTTCTATCATTCTGCTACTTCCCTTTTGTATTTGAATTATACAACTCTAGTATCTGGCTGGTAGGCGTCCGCAATGGCTAATTTCGGCTAGTAGTTGTGGTTGCTTCATTGAGGGAGAGTTCTAATTATCCTTTCTATCTTATCTTGAATACTTCCATTCATTGCTCACACTCTTTACCCCTTAATTTCTTTTAACCTTCTTAGTACATGGTGGTTGTTGGAGAAATTGCGATTGCTAATAGTTGTTTGTATTGATTGTACTCGTATTTGTGTAGTTCCTTATTCCTTGATCTAGCACATTCGGCCTTGTTAGATTTTAGGAGACTAGGACAATGGAGAAAAGCAGTCACTCTATAGTCTGATGTCCTTCTCCTGGTTCTTTTCAAGATGATATAGTTCGTATTACATTCGTATGAACTTATGATATTGAAGCCGAACAATTTCTTTTCCTTTGCAAGGTATGCATGCTGGGTTACCTAAATATGTGCCAGTGAATCTGAAAGACATTGAAGCGGCAGGATTTCAGGAAGGGGAAGAGGTCTCTTTGGAAAGTTTGAAGGAGAAGGGTTTGATCAACCCATCAGGAAGAGAAAGGAAACTCCCATTGAAGGTACTAATGTCACGAGTATCTTCATTGTGAAGATTACATATCAAAATTGACATGCTGCTCTTTCCTGCTCCAAGAAGTGAAACCAAAACTGAATGATTTAAACAGATGTTTCTTAACTCATCAAGATTTTGGTATCTGATTCTTACTGTCTTAACTTCGTCTTTCCTTCAGATTTTAGCTGATGGAGAGCTAAGTGTGAAGCTAAATATCAAAGCTCGGGCGTTTTCATCAGCAGCAAAAGAGAAGCTTGAAGCCGTTGGCTGTTCCCTTACTGTATTACCTGGACGAAAGAAGTGGGTTAAGCCATCAGTGGCTAAGAACCTCGCACGGGCTGATGAATACTTCGCAAAGAAAAGGGCTGCAGCAGCTGCTGCAGAACAAGCTGACTGACTCCAAAATTGCGGTTGGTGACAAATTCCAGGTTAAATCTCCTCCTCAGTAATTTTGGGCCTTAGCTAATTTGTGGGCATTAAGTCCAATTTCACATAGTTGTCTGATTGTATTGATGATTGATTTTCAAGTGCAAAATTTTCTCTCTGAAGATGTTGACGCTCTCTTTTACTTATATTAAATTACCATAACAATTAAAAAAATAACGCGTGGAATCCGAGTTGACTAGGGAGAAGAAGAGAACATCAAGAAGGGATGATTCAGTTAATTTAGTCGTTGCCATCATTCTCAATCATGTCATCCACTTCGGTAAAAGCCTAGGACCCATTAAATTATTTCCGCTTATCTGAATTAACATCATCCATATCAGTTTGTACATATCCGTTTCTCTGAACTGTTGAACTTTTAAGTTGATTATAAGTCAAGCACGGAATTTGAGTAGAGCGATGGGGATAGCAATAGTCAAATTTGAAATCTTAGGTGAGTTTGATGACTGTTTGCTTCAATAAGTAATGTGCAGTGTTGTTTTGGATGCAAGGCATGTGGTTTATTAATCACATATTGGTTGATGACTCATTTCCTCCCATTCAATAATGCCCATTTGCGTCTAGAGAGTTTGAAAGTGACAACTGATCCAAAAGCTGCATAGCTCATGGTGTTGCCCTTTCTAGTTTTCTCCATTATTCTATCAAATTTGGATTTTCTTTCCATGTCTTTTACTCTCTCTCGCTCAAGCTTTGGTTTGAATTTTGATGTAAAGGCCAATACCCAGGAGCCAAAAATGATGATCTTTCCAAACAAGCAGAGTTTATATTAAACGGAAAAGCAAGTTCAAAACTGTCTTCCAAAACCCACAGAAATCCTTAGGCTATACCTTATATGGTAGTGGGAAAGCCTTTTCTACATGCCTTTATAGGGAAATTGTAGTTTATTAATGTTGAAGATCGTATATTGCTGATATGGAAATATAGATCAAGTTTTACCCGCTTTATTTATTATATTATTTTTTTAATTATAAATTTTTTTGAGATGGATTAAATTTTAAGCTTAGTTTGGATCATAACTCAATAGTTGATAAAAATATCAATTATTATTCGAAAATTTGATAGTTCTTTGGGTTCAGAATTATTGGGAGTGAGTCCCACATGGGTTAATTTAGTAGAAGATCATGACTTTATAAGTGAAGAATACTATATCCATTGGTATGAGGCCTCTTCGGAAGCCCAAAGCAAAGTCACGAGAGCAATATAAATGTAGAGAGTTGTGATTCCTAACCCTCTATCCTATGGTCAGCTGTTTACTTTTTCTCCTAATTATTCTTTACACTAATTTTTGAATCTAAAATATTTTAATAAAATCCCAAAAGGTGTTTACCAACACCTCTTAAAGAGCCGATTGTAGAACATTGGTGGCCGAAGTTGAGCATAAATTTTGGACAAGATTTTTTGTTTGCATCATTACATTTGCAATTGAGATGGTCAATTTGATATTTTTCATTTTATTATTATTATTATTATTATTATTATTATTATTATTATATTTTGATTTTGGGAGTGTGAATATTTGACTTAATGTAGAAACGTTTTTGCGTAACAATCCTTCCTTACTTTGATGTCATCAATATATTTATATTAACTAAATGTAATAATCTTTCATTCTTAGATATCTAAATCTCTGGGTAATCAAACAATCTTGACTTATATGCTATTAATCAAAAATCAAAATAATTATAATTCTTTTAAATAATATTAATTAAATAATTATTTTTGGTCGCCCAACCAATGATTACGAAATCGTACCTCAATAAAACTCAAACGCGTAGTTGAAGAATATAGATATCTTATTAAATATCTCTTATTTTTGTACGTATGATTTGACTGTATTGAGAATTTCTTTGACACGTGTTAATAATAATTAAACCAATCAATAATAACAATTCAGTCTATCGGAATCATTGATAAAAACTTGTCAACATTTAAAATTTTGTAGAGATCATAATATTTGGACCAATCAATAACAACAACGGGCGTATCCGAGAGTATTAGGGTAAGCAACATAGAACATAAACAATAATTTTATAGAACATAAACAATAATTTTGTTATATCATATTATTGTTGTTTAATCTCATCCACAAGTCGTTTCCAGGTAACAAAGTGATGTCCATAAATAATACAGTTACTAGTTCGCTCAATTTGCTGCATAGAAAAGCGTGCAAACACGTGACGACTTCATTGAGTTGAATCAGATCTACCGACTAACCTCATGCGTAGCGACACGTGTAAGAATCAAGTTGCACATATGGCAATTGAGTACAACCGTCGGATTTGATTCAATGAAGGGTGGGACCCGCACGACATTAAATGTTTTAGATATTTACATTTTTACATTCAAATTCATACTAAACTTGAACTTGTTTCCTTTTTTATAATTTAATTTAATTTAATTTTAAAAACCAAAAATAAATTTGTGTGCTGACATGGCAGTAGCATGACCGGCACCGCCAAAGCTACAGCGAATTACTTAATAAATACGAAATTAAAAAAAAAAAAAAAAAAAAAGGAAATTGAAATTATAAATGCAAATACCGAAGCGAAGACCCGGGCCGAATTGGGAAGCGTTACTGGTTTTTTCTGCTCCTCTTCTTCATCCGCCTTATCTCTCTACTCTCTTCATCGTTCTTCCATTTCTGTGCTCCTATTCTGATTGCTTTCTCTTCTTCCTTTGTAAACCGCGCCTTTTTCCTTTTTGATCTTTTTCTGTATCTGTGCGTAACAGTTTCCCCCTTTACGGCATCTACATCCATTGTTTTCTTCTTCCGTTTCTGTATATAATACTCTGCTTACTTTTGGAGCTTTCATCCTCAACTTCTTCTGCTACTTCATTTTCAGGTATTCTTCGTTTTCCCTACGATTTCATTCCAAGTTTTCGTTCTTTTGTGTTTTTTTTTTAATTGTGGCTCTTGTGTGACTGAATCGCAAGGACTTAGAAATCTGCCTTTGGTTGTTTGATTGCTTCTCTGGCTTGGTTCTGCTGTTGATTTCTGAAATCCTTGCAACTTTTTGGTGTCTAGAGATTGTTTAATTGTACTTTTGAACTCTAGGGTGGATGAATCGATTGGGATTTTGAGGGAGCAAACTGGAATTGTAGGTATCAGCGATTTAGCTAACTGATTAAGTCGTTTGTGGTTTTGTTTTTTGAAATATTGAATTTGCTGAGGTTTTGATTGATTGATTTTTTTTCCCCTCTGTTTTCTCCGCCTGATTTATTTATTTATTTATTTTTTTGTTGGTTAGAATTCGCAAGATTTTCTATTAGAATTGTTCGTGTTGTCTTGGTATTAAATAGTTTAAAAATAAAAAAGACAGTGAAATAAAGGATCGTGCCAACTAATGAGCTAATTTTTGTCCCTTCTCTTTAACTTTTATATTTTAATCATACGGGAAATTGCCGAACAGATTCCGATCTGCTGAGGGGACAAAATCAAACTTTGAATTTTCTTCCCCTTTTATTTCCGCTTTCATCGTTTCTTTGGTGCCATATGTCGGGAGCATGATTTTGTTATATTAATATGCTTTGGTTGTTTCTCTTCTCTGCAGCTTTTTATTTGTCCCTTGAAATAAGATAACCCAAGGAAAATATGAATCACTGCGCAATTCTGTCAAACGCCTTCTCGAGCCACGAGGAGATGAGAGCCCCTGTTCCGGGTCCCATTTCTGACCTGAGAGATCAACTTGTTTGCCCTAAACCACGTCGACTCAGCAATCCAAAAGTCACCGTCATCGGCCACGCCGATAGCTCCCTCCGATGGAATCTAAGGTTAGTTTTTTCTTTATTTTATAACTCCCTTTGAAATACCATCCTTTTGTTGAAGGTTCTAATTCTTCTTGAATTGAATTTCAGTCACCAAGTAGAGCAAATTGACATGGCCACCGGACCGGATCTGCTGGACTTCCTCCTGACAAGGGTATGCTCCTATCTGTTCGCTTTGAGTTTCTTCAGATCATAAAATTAATATAATTTAGAGGAGGCCCTCGTAGCTTCCTTTGTCTGCATCAAAGTCATTTCCAGGGATCATAAGTCGTTAACCATCATGTCGTTAATCTTGTAGGGTGGTTGCAGCGTGGACCAGTCGTTTACGCAGTTGGCTTCGTCGCCCCCTTTTTTATGTGGGTCTCCGCCGAGCAGAGTAGCCAACCCATTGATTCAGGACGCCCGATTTGGGGATGAAAAATTCATCCCCTTCGCACCAATTGCCTCACCGTCTGGTCAGTTGTCGCCATCTACAGCCTCTAGGAAAGGAGGCCGTGTAAGGGCGAGTTTTGGGAACAAACCAACGGTGAGGATTGAGGGTTTCGATTGCCGCGACAGGGACAGGCAAAATTGCAGCATCCCTGCCTTCGCGTAGAAACCCATCTCATTATCAAATCCATAGAATACATGACAGAGAAAAAAAGGATACGATTTGCCTTTCCTTTTTGTAAATACGTCGTAAGTGTTCTTTGTAAATGTAAATAAAAACATGCCATGTATACCAAAGCTGTGTCTGTTGAGGCTTTTTTTCTTTTCTTTTCTTTTTCTTTTTGTTAGGTCGAGAGCAAACTATGCGTGGATGCCAACCTCATGTACTATATTTTTGTAATTAGAAGTGTCAAGGTCGAGGAACTTCCATTGTAGTTCATTTTGTGATCATTCGAAGATGGAAGTGTGTGTGTGTGTGAGAGAGAGAGAGAGAGAGAGAGAGAGAGAGGCAATCTGTACATATTGCAGAACTTGAAATGGAGTGTGTAGAACTCATGAAGATGTGAATATTGTAGAGCTTATTTTCTGATTGTGAATTGTGAATTTGCTTAGGCATAACGCTACAGATGGATCCATTTGATTTTGCTTTTTCAGGGCATCTTCACGCTAACGCCGACCTCTCTCTCTGCTTTAGCTAAAGCAACTTTGTTGGTGGAATAAACCCCTTCTCTCTCTGTTCAAAGCGACTTTGTTGCAGAGCTTGCCCCTTTATTGGGGTGTTGCTTACTGAATTCTGACAATTTTATAGATGGAAAGAAGATACTTTCCTTCCTGACTTTTTTTTTATATCAGGGCTTGTCAAGTTTATAGAAATTCTTAAACAATTACTACTGCTTTGATACAGGATAAAAGTGGTGATGGCATTGAGCATCAAATGTCGCTTTCTGCTCATTAAGTTGGACGGAATCCCCAAAGTAGAGCGCTGGTTTCTAGGACTGCCAAAAGGGTCTGATTGAAAAGGGTTACTAATTTGATAACTAAAAATATTTTCAATTCTATCTATCTGCAGACTGCTTACATATTTGATAAGCCCCACGATGCACCGCTGCGTGATATCTCGTGATGCAGAAACCCATGGTTGCAAGGATAAGGAGGGTGTAGCTGATCTACAGCTATGGCTATGGCCACCGAGGCAGGAGGATGAATGACGCTCACATGGTGGGCGCCCCCTGATTCCATCTTCTGGATCGAGTTCTGTGCTGTACAGAAGAAAATGGAGTAAGAGAAAATAACAAATGTTTGTTGAGTGAGATGATGGGCATAGAGTCATGGCCCAATTTATGGGGTTGGTGGGCATGTCAAAGTCTGTCTCTCGATAGGTACCGGTTTGGTTCAATTCTCTCCATTCTCTCGCCCAGCCCGTGGAAAATTCCGACAGTTTTCATTAACGGTATCTAATCCTTGGATTGGATTAGATTAGATAGAATTTCGAATTGGGTTAAAGTTTCTTAGACCCGACGTAGTTTGGGTTCAGTATGCAAAGGGTCGGGTCAGGTCAACCCAACCCAACACAGTAAATGTACACTCGGTCCATTTTTTCTTCTTCAGCCCAACCCGTTACCCAATACCTAGTCATTCATTCCCATTCTTTTCTTTCCCCACCAAGCCTATGCCAATTCCATTTACATGAAAAATACAGGCCAAGATTGAGTTGCATTGCTGTGTACGTACACTGTATCCTCTTCGTTCTATGTAATTTCAAATCACACCCACCGCCCGCTATCAACCCTCACTAGTCGATTGTCTTTTGAGTTAGTGTTAGATTAACTATAGAAAGAAGTCAAATTTTTGGATTGGTCTAAAAAAAAAAAAAAAAAAAAAATTCTCTCCACCTACACCACTCAGTGTGGTCCAAAGGGTCCAACCTACCGATTAAAACAGAGAGGTTGACGCTTCCCATCATGTCATTTTCGTCCACTTGGAAGTTAGTTTTGTTTGAAAAGGAAAGCAGAAATCCTAAATAATCACATATATATCATAAGCTGAATATCTAAATTTTGTTTTAATTTAAATAAAATTATAACTATACCCTTTCATTTATTCTAATTACGTATTTTAAAATAGGAAGATTCTAAAGTTGATTTTGTAATTATTGTTTTGTCCTCTTTTCTTTGATTACGAGAATTATACTTTTATTATATACATAACTCAGTGTCATCTCACGTCAATTACCTTCTTTAAAAAAGTCATAATTCATTACTTCTTTTGTCACATTTCCTTTACTTATCCGCTCTTGTTTGAATTATATTATGAATTCGGTTGAATTTTGATTCAAATGAACTCAGAGTTGTTTCTCTTTTTAAGATAAGGGCATTTGGTGTTTTTTAATAATTGGTGTTACAGTTACAGTTTAATATTATTATTGGTGGACATAGTTGAATTTGTGTATAATTTTTGTTTTATAGAAATATATTCATTATGATGAGACCCTAAAAGACTAAGTGGTAGCAACCCTTCAAAACTCATCTAAATTATCAATCATTCCCAGTTTTTCAGGAAAGAAATGAAAAGAAGGAGTTATACAACAACTTTCAGCTGGGCCAGCCACAGATATTTTGCTGAGAAGCCCATTGAGAACCATCCAACGGTGAAAAAGTGGTTGTCGGCCTTCATTTCTCAAGAACCAAAGGCCCAAACGCTTTTTGTTTCATGGAAATTTAAGATGGAACATGATGAAATTGAAGCTAAGGGTTGAGTGGCTCAGAATTATCCAACCTTATCGTTGTCGTCAATAGAAACCCAATTGAAAATTTTGAATTTGCATCGCGATTTAGTTGGAATTCCAGATAATTGAAGGAGTGGAGTGCATAATTTGGGTAAAAGTAACACAAAGATAGAAGCAAAGAAAGATGCATATAGGATTGATAAGGGTTTTAGCAACAAATCAAAGCATCATTTATTCCAAATCGAGTTGGAAAGTGGGGGAAATAAACATAGCTTAAAAACAAAATGAAGCAAAAAAAAAAAAAAAAAAGAAAAAAGGAAAAAGAAATTTGATGAAACCCAACTGAAGCAAAAGCGTGGAGTGGGGATGAACTTAGTAGCTTGGAGGCTTGTAGACAATGAAACTGATGCACTGGACTTGGCGGACGTTGTCGAAGCCAATGACCCTGATGAATGCGTTGGGGTATTCCTTCTTGGCCTCCTCGATCTCAGCAGCCACCTGAGCGGGGTCTGTGCACCCAAACATGGGCAGCTTCCACATGGTCCAGTAGCGTCCATCGTAGTATCCTGGTGACCTGTGGTTCTCACGGTACACGAATCCCTTCTGCAAAGCACCATCATTCAAACCAACAACACAATTCAGCAATTCCATTCTTCTTTTCAATTGAATCATCGAATCATTTATTCATTACTGACCTCCAATTCGAACTCGATGCAGGGAACCCAGCCAGAGCGGAGAAGGTACGCAATTTCCTTCAACAATTGTTCACTGGTAAGATCAGGGAGGTAGGACAGAGTCTCGAACTTCTTCAATCCAAGTGGTGGCCACACCTTTGTTTTTGTTTTAACAGCAACAAAAAAATAAACAGATTAATACTAATAATAAGCCATAATTAATTAAGTAATTAATGAGGGGGAATGAGTTGTTGCTTAAATTGTGATTACCTTCATGCACTTTACTCTTGAGCCATTGCTGGCGAGAGTGGTGATGTCGTTGTTCTTGCGGGTGACAGGGAAGGCGGCGGTGGATTTGAGGCCAACGAATGGGGCTACCATGCTCGCTTGAGCAGGGGAGGCCCTGTTCACAGAGGCAACAGCGGCGGATGAGACGATGGAGGAAGCCATTGATGCCTCTTTTCCTTTTTCCTTATGGGGGGTTAGAGGAAATTACTAAGGTAGTAGAGTACTTCAAAGCTCTAGCTTGTTGAGTCTGAGAGGCCTTGCACTGTGAAATGGCGGTGTATTTATAAGCTCTTAACTACACACCCTTTTATCCACACACCAACCCATTTAGTGGTCGTAATTTTAGCTGGTAAAAAACTTTGATTTAAGATCACATACTTGGATTTGAAACCTTATCGCTTCCTTCACCACCTTCCTTTTGACACGTGGCGTCAACCCATTACCTTATCTCTATCACCGGAATGGGGCTGACATTTTTTCAGACGGCCGTTCCCCCCCGCTCCATTCTCTTTGTCCTCACATTCTTCATTATTTTCTTACTACATTTACTTCATTAATCCACCTCACTAACCTACGTGGACCCCTGACATTATGGCAGACACCCACACAGAGAGGATGCCAGATGCCCCGGTTCCAATCTACATTTTGCTTGGGCTCTGGTCCGCGTTCGGTTTCGAAATCTAAGGCCCATACTCGGCCTCATTCGGTCCACTTTAAAGTAGGCTCTACGATTATGGAGTTACAATTTTTGAGTCGTTCTCGTTTCCGGTTCTTCACTGAAGGTACAGTTTCGATCCAAAAGGTTGGTAGGTGCTAGTTATGTTATACTGTTTCACCTTTCTCATTCGCTGTTTTAGCTGTTTCACATTTTGGATTTCATAATCGAGATAGTCTGGTAGGTACAGTTTCGTGCAATGTTCCATTTTAGCTGTTTTACATTTTGGATTTCATAATCGAGATTGTCTGGGAGCTCATCGGATAATGTTCATGAGCGCATTAGTTTAGTTCGGCTTAATAATTTAAAATTTGAGTAACCTATGGTGAGAATATGCTTCTTGTACCAAATTCTTGATGTTTTGTTAGTAATCCTTTACAGTTCTTTAATCAAAGCATGTTCACGTGAGTATTACCGAGGATATCTTTCTGTAGAGGTCATCTGACCTAGGGGAACCACAATTAGCTTAAAATTCTCGAACTTCTCTGAACTGATATTCGGATTAGTTGACTTTGAAATAGCGAGAAAAGGAGAAAAACTACAGTG
Source organism: Cucurbita moschata (assembly GCF_002738365.1). Lineage (NCBI taxonomy): Eukaryota > Viridiplantae > Streptophyta > Magnoliopsida > Cucurbitales > Cucurbitaceae > Cucurbita > Cucurbita moschata. Next base: position 2,198,464 of record NW_019268537.1, read on the forward strand.
ATAGAAATCTTCATTTTATAACTAGCTTCTCTGCAATATATGACTACATAATTTAAATAGTAGAGACAACATTTGAATGCTGGAGTCTCGTTTATACCATCTCTAGTGTTTAAGCAAGTGGCATGTTGGTGTAGCAAACTAGGCCCAATCTTTTCTGTTCAGACACTTCTTAACAAATGTTTTCTTACCACTTTACTCTTTGAAGATCTCTGTTTATCGTTGTTTGTAATTATTAATGATCTTGCTTCTTTTATCCTTGTACGTATACTGATATAAGACAATAATGGTCTTTGGCCCTTGTATATCCATCACAAACACTCGCACACTCGGGGCTGAATTTTTTTATGTGCCAATATCTGTGAATATGGTCTTAGTTGGACGACTTATGACACTTTTGGAAGAACTTTTAAAAGTATGGTCTTAGTTGAGTGATGTTTCAGGATTTTGGAGGCTGTTCTCTCAGCTCCTTGATGTGGGCTCTTGTTTTAGAAACAGAGTGAGACCGAGTTAGATAACACCAAGTTTGGCAATTTTTGGGATGCTCCAATGAAAGAGAGGAATAAGAGCATTTTTGTTGACGAGGATTTTGGTGGAGGCGTCAAAGTTAGCTCACTTTGGACGCTTCTAGATGGATTGATAATTTCCTCTTAGTTCTTCAGTTTTTTGTAAAAAAATATCTCTTCCCCAATCAATCGAGTTATTTCTTATAGAAGCAATTGGACACAAAGATCAGCTTTTTAACACTCAATTGAAGCTCATAGATCAGAGAGAAAGGATCAGGAGAAAACATACATACTTATTGGCATCATTTTCCAAAAGCTTAGAACTTACTAATCCTTTCTCTCTGATCGATGAAAAGATTGCTTTAATAATTCACTTTGTACCAATTCGAAGCAGGAAAAAAGAAAAAGAAAAAAAAACTTACTATCGATGGTAATTCGCTTTCATCTTTCTCTATCCTTGTTAATGTTTATGGCTTCCCATGGAATTCCTTTTTCTTTCTTTTCGTGGGTATGAAGAATAACATGTTAAATGCAACATCTTCCACCAGGATCTTAGTTTTCACAATACCCAGAAAAGAAAGTGTTTGTAAGTTTTTAGAATTGTTTGTGCTAAAATTAAGGTGGACCATACTCATTATACGAGTCTAACTAGTTTTATTACATCGTCGTCTTCTTTCTTAAGAGAATGAAAAAAAATTATCTCCAAAGCCACTCGTAAAGTTAAAAGGATGTGGGGAAAGAATAAGTCCTCTCATTACTTAGAAAATGAAAAATTGTGGGATTTGACATCTTCTTTAGTTAGGCGATTGGTTTGGTACCAAGAAATTCCACTTTTGGGAAAGGGAAGAGCACCTACGTAGTGGTGAGTCCTTCATGAATTTAGGTTCAAAATGAATATTTTCTTTGAATAATGGGTACATCTTTGGGCTAGAACCCCGGGACTAGGACCCCTGAATCCATTGGGTCGATCCTTGTGGATCTAGGTGCTGCTGTTGATAGAAGGTAAAAGATATAATCTTTCTACAAATGAATAACCATAATACTCCGGCTTTAGATGGAGAAGAAGTGTCTCAATAAAACAATCAGGCTTTATTGATACAAAAAAGTCGAGGGTTCTGCAGAAAGTTCACATTAAAGTTACACATACATTTTAGCTACGCAAAAGTGTTGCAATTGCCTATTATTTGTCTTCTTTAGTTGCTTCTCTGTTCAAGTGTTGTACAGAAAGATTCCGCCCCCCACCCGCTGTCTCATAGGTGAGTATGTGACCCAACTGCCTTGGCTAAAGAGGTCAATGGCCTTGACAGTATCACGTGATTAGAAGAGTGATATTAAAGGATAAATGTCCCCTCTTTTTGTCCTCAATTTCTGTGTGCATGTACAAGTTAGTCCTTCCATCTTCCTTATACTACTATACATGTCTAACCAGGGGTTAGCGATGATACTCAAACTTGTATAAATTCGAAGATTTTATATCAAGTAATAAAGGCATCTTCCATATTGAAATTTTTGGAGGGTGATGATAAATTCTTCCGTCTGATATGGCACCCTCTTAAGTATAATAAATTTCGGTTTAGTTTAACTGGCCGAAGTGTTAATTTAATCAATTGCTTGTTAATAAATGTGTACAAACTCAGTCTCGGTTCGAACTTCCAATATTGTCCTATTAATTTTGAGTTTCATCAGCAATCAGTAATTTATGCCTTAGAAAACGGGCTTGGCATCAGTTTCACTAATTCGTACCTGATACGAGGCACCCAAGTATCAAGATGAAATGACCAACAGTACCTGTTTTGCGTAAGATTCTGATGTTGCTATCCGAAATGTAATGGGTGATTTCTCCTCGCAAGTGAATCACTATTTATGGGTGCTACAGTGTGCATATCTTTTGGAAGATCCTTCTCTCTTTGAAAAAATCATGTCTGGTGCATAGTTCGTTTTATTTTATCCTGGTGACGTTGTGAACCACGATTCTGGAAAAATCAAAACCTCCCTAAGAGTTTAGAATCTTTTGGGTGCACCATTGAAGTCAGTCGTTGAGTACAAACTTCAACCAACTCATGAAGAAGTTCGATTTTGTATTTAATTCTTCCTTCAGGATGACTTCTCTGGTTGTAGAGGCTTGAATAATTGCAGGTACGGATACAATTAAATAATGCGTATCTACTCAGTACCAGGGAGCGATTTATGCACGGAACTTCAGTAAAACACAGCAGAAAGGTAATTGGATTGATGGGTGCTTAGTTTGTGGTTGCAGCTATGCTTCTGAAAAATCTACAATAACACGTACTAGACAAAGGTTACAGAGGCGAAGTTATCCTCTAACGCAAGTCGTACAAACTCAGTGGTCGGGTAGCCAGAATGGCAACGTATGCTTAAAATCCACCGTATCATCTCCACTCCTGGGTATATAATGATTTTTATCTCTGCTGTTGCTTTAATTGAATTTGTGAGCATTGCGTCTCCAATGATATAATGATACAGCGCTATTGCTGTATTATGAATTGTGATCAGGCCGTGTGTTAATTGATGGTGTTCCTGGGAGCTTTTGAATACGATAGGTTGTTTTGGAAATTAACCCAAATTTCGAAGATTATATAGTCTATCAACGAATTCTATCGTTTTTTACATTGCAAGACAACTATAGTGGACTGTCATATATTGATTGCCAAAGGAGAGGCTACTTTGTTGGTGGTGGTTGGAGGGAATATGTTGATTCAGATTTAAGCAAAGAATATTTCAGTCAGTTTGCTACTTTTTGGAGTCAGAGGCAATGTTTTGTTTCAGTATAGAGAAAACAAAGCTTGTATATGTAATTCCATGTAAATAGGAAAAGAAAGAGAACAAAGCATTTGGAATTTTAGAAGCTGTCAAGTCGGAAGAAGTTGAATTCCAATCTTGACTGATTCATTTCCCCTTTTCCTTTTAGTATCAGTAGTGAGCGAGAGGGGAAAAGGTTTGGAGAGGCAGAAGAAGAAGAAGAAGGAGGAGGAGGAGGAGGAGGAGGAGGCAGAGATGTGAAGGGGAAAAGGGGGAGCGATGAGAGGCCAATGGGCCAAAAGGAAAAAGGCAAAGGTAATAAAAGACACCCCAAGAGGATTAAAGGTCATAGGACAGAAGAAGAGTACAAAGTCCAAATAGGAAGCAAAGGTTGCTCAACTTTAATGCCTGCATGGGGCTCAGAATTCAAGATAGGCTTTCTGAAATTGATAAAAGGGGGGCCCTTTCCTTTTGGATGTTCTGTTCTGCGTGGGGGTATCCCTTCATTACTCTTTTATTTATCTCATGCCTACCCTCCCTCTCTGCCATGGAGTAGAAATGTTTGGTTTCCAATCCAACGGTGCCCATGTCCCCTCTTCTTTTCTTTTCTGTTCTTTTCTTTTCTTTTCTTTTCTGTTCTTTTCTTTTCTTTTCTTTTCTTTCCTTTTTCCTTTGGAGTCAGGACTCAGGAGTCCATGTCTTTACGTAACCCAATAAACAATTTAATATAACCTGTCGTTTAAAAAGTAGATGGTAATTAACACAACGCATGCGTAATTAATTATCCCTTTAACTCTCTTCATTCCAGTCTGCTATTCTACACAGCTTATCGACATAACAATGACGCAGACTACTAGGGTGTTCAAAGGTTTTTCTTTTTTCCCAAAACCTAGAAGTTATATAATAATTACCCATTCAAAACTTTTCTGGGGTTCGACTGCCTTTCAAAACATGTTGTTTTGAATATCTGAGAATAGAATACCACTTTAATGTGGCCCATATGGAGAAGTGGAAGATGTTGAATAACCCCTTTCTACAAAAGTAATTTAAAAAAAAAAAACCCCAAATATTATGAAGAATTTTGAAAATTTGCTTTACAAAGTCTCCGTTAGTTGCAATCTTGTATTGATATCATCAAAGAGTACGAAAAGGTTGAGTATTATAATGTTGTTTATAGGCCATAAGTTAAAAACAAAATGTTTGGTAGAAATGAGACACCAATTGGGAGCTCCCGAAGAACTCACATGAGTGTTGTATCATCAAAAAATCAAAGAGCTCTCTCCCGTATTGTCGCCTAATGAGTCGAGGCGTCCAATGGCAAAACCGTACGTGGCTTCAATGTTTCACGTTATTGGAATCTTAGTGATATAAATAAAGAAACAGAGCACCGACATATGGAGTTCAGATTTTGAAATACGGGGCGCAAAACCATGCTATATTACACACTGTTTTGCTCTTGGTTATGTTGTTATTTGTGTTATGGTGTAGAGTCAGGAAATTGAAGCAATGAATGGTGGTGGTGAAACAAACAGGAGTCAAACCTAACTTCTTCCCATTATCATAATATATGAAGGTGGACCATTTCATTCAGCCTGCTATCCCCTCATCACGTGGCCCACTGTCGTCCCTCCTCCTCTCTTCTCTCTGAGTCCCATTATAGCCGTCTTTTCCTTTCTTTGTTCTTATATCTCAAAGCTAGCCCTCAAATCCATCCCAGAGAACACAAGTAGCTCTGTTTTTTAGCTATGACTTTCATACATGTCGACCCAGATAGAGGAGGGATTTGAGAGCTATTGAACTCAAGTTTCATCAATTTTCGTTCTAGTTTTGTTTTTCTTTATGTCGGGGTATTCTTCCCGCCGCCGGGCAGCCATGTGTACCAGAAGAATCGCCACTTCCTCCTCTTCTTTTGCCCTGCTAATTTTCATCCTCTGGGTGTCACAGATTTGGGTTTGCTCTCACTGCCAAGCTAGAGCTTCACGGATTTTTCCTCCGCCACCGCCGCCGCACACGGCGGACACAACACTCACTGGTGACCAAAAATACAACGCCAACGCCGAAAGAGAACTTCTCCGAAAATACTTCAAGGGAAAGGCCTTCGATCGACACCGCCGCGATGAAGGATTCGAAGACAGCAAACGGAGAATACCCAGTTGTCCGGATCCTCTTCATAATTAGCAGAATTAGTAATTCATTTTTACACCCTTCCCTTTTCTTGTGATAACTTTTCTTCATCCAAAATACCCCCGTTTTTCTCTTCATTTTTTTTCTCTCTTTCTTTCTTTTTTCTTGCTAGAGAAAACCGGGGTTATTTTGGTACTTCACTTTGTTACATATGAAATTTATAAATTCCTTCTTTTTAATTCATTGGAGTAGAGACAGCAATGTGTAGTGTAGTGAGTGAGCAGTGATTTCTTTTTTCATGTTTTTCTGGGTTTTTATCCTCTACCCAAATTTTGCACTGCAAAAACCCAGAGGCCACAGGCCAGAAGGTCGGTCCTGTGTGTGTATGTACAAAAATTTGGAGGTTTCAATGTCGAATCTGAATGATCTGTCATTGCAGAAATGGCTGTTTATTATTATTCTTCGTCGACTTCCGTTGGTGGCCGGAGCCTGGAGCTGTCTCCTAGTTGGGCCTACTGGGCCTTCCGCGCCGAATCAACTGGCCCAACCCACACTAACGACACGCCTCTGGTTCGGAATTCCAGTTTCACTCAATCATTCATCCTCCCCCGCCCAAGAAAAATACAAAATTTGATTCCAAAGATAATTGACCCAAAATAAAAAAGAAAGATCACGAAGAGGAAAAAGAGGTAAGAGGCATAAACAGTAGGAAGAAGTAGGAAGCAGTAGAACTTGAACTTGAAAATGGTTCCTCCAGAAGAAGAATTGAAGAAGAATGCATGAATAAAACAAAACAGAGAAACCGAGACATGAGAATGCGCCGCGTATTGCGCGGCGAAGAAGTTGAGAAAAGCTGCAAATTATTTATGCACTTAGCGCCCTGCTTTCTTTGTCTGCTTCCAATTTGGATTTTGGAATCAATTTCACCCTCTCTCTCTCTCTCTCCTCTTTTTCCACATTTTCTTTCTTCTCTTACTTCACCATTCTTCTCCTTTATAAGCAACAATGCCATCAATATCACAGAATTTTGTAAGCAACTTCACCATTCAACAAAGAAGTTTGGGTCCCTGACCCATTGATAGACTACTGAACCAGCCCATAAGCCCATTGACGAACTGCTGGACTAGCCCACAGGCCCATTGATAGACCAGTGGACCATATTACTGGGCATTGATGGGCTGGCGGACCGCCAACAGCACAAAATTGATGAAATACAAAAGTGGATTATTGTATTAAATTAGTGGTTCAAAATTAAGATCGAAGATTAATGATCAATTAAAGAGAGGCAAAGGTGGCGGCGCAAAGCAAGTCGATCTCTTCACAAACCTCCCCTTCATTCTCGGTCTCTTCTCTGCATTCAGCTTCCGAACTTCATATCTTATTTTCTTTGCAAATAATCTCGTCCTTCTCTTCTCTCTGTATCTCGACACTCGTGCTTCTCTCTCTCCTTCAACTCCGGCTGCCGCCTGTCGCCTGATTCCGCCGCTAACCTCCCCGAAAGCCTGATAATAATATTCACTTTCCCACGTACCCTTCATAGAAGCATGCTTCACTTTCAGAGAGCTTTTGTAATACCAAAACATTATAAGCTTAAAAATTTCATTGGACATGAAAAGGAAGGTGAAGGAACAAACCATGTAGTCCAGCCAGTGATAATTGAGGTCGAGATTCGGTCCATCATCGGACATCCATGGAGTTCCTCTGCTCCCCCAAGCCATTATCACTCCTTCACTATCCAAACTCAATGATACTTTTTTTTTGTTGTTAACAATCTTTGTCTCTTCCATCTCAAGTTCACCCTTCTTCACCACTTCCTTGACTTCCATCATCACCTTGTTTTCCTCACCGCACGTCGTTGGATTTCGGACTAACTCCATAAAGTTCAGTTCAAATGGCTCCCTCATTGTATCGGCTTCTGCGCTGAGCATCGGAGTCAATTTCTCTATCTCATCTTGTTCAATCCTAATAAGTTCGTGGCTGTTTAAAGAGTAATCATCCTTTATCGTTGAGTGATCTTTGGAAGCCGCTAGCCCCAGTTCTTCCATATCAAAGCACTTATTATTAAGCGACTTCCCCAACAAACTCTCAACATCAGCCGCGAATTCAGCAGGATCCATATCGTATGAGAGATACCCAATTGAGTTTTCTTTTTCCCCAACAAAACTAAACAAATTACCAACTTTTGAATCGGTTCCCAATTCAGGAACTCGATAAAGGAGGAGCTGTTCTTGATCTTCAGTTTCTTCTTTAGCACTCACCTCCGGTACCTGAGGAAATGGCTTCCTCATCGGAGCGGTCTTTCCCATTCGAGGTGACCGTGGCTTTCTGGTGAAGCCTTGGTGCCATGAAGCAGCAGAGGAGTTGTCTGAAGAGGGTCTGTAAGAGACAGTTGGAAGACGAACTCGCTCGTGCCTACGAGCCAAGGAGTTGGCGGAGTGAACTGAAGCATCACAAGCTTGGCACAGAAAAGCATCATCGGCAGCGCAGTACCACCGAGCCCGCTTGATGATACAGCTATCGCAGGGTCTGGCGGTCTTGCCTCCCTCTGCTGTTTTCTGCACGCTTTTCCTCGGCATCATAAAATTCAAATAACCAGAAATGATAAAGAGTCAATACACTGAAACTCAGGTAAAAATGTGAGTTTGTATTAAAAACACAACTTGCAGGCTTCAAATTGGGACACTGTACTGATATTTTCTACTAGTTCGTCATTGTTGTTTCATAAATGTTCACGAGAAACTATTTTAACTAGACACCATGGAGGGACCTGGGGAATGCCCCTCGGACTGCGCTTTTCCAGCTAAATCCACGACAGAGAAGGGTCTAGACTGAGAAGGAATTGCACTTTTGTGCACTTGTTTAATATAGAAAAAGAACTTGCAGTGGGTAGGTCCACAGAAGGGCCTTATCCACTTCTTCATTGGTCGAGGGGTTATAGTTCATCCAAAGGATTGTTCTCTGATTGGCTGCGTGAATTTGTGGGGCACCCTAATTGAGAAAGGGACATTCTTTTTTTGGTTCGACAAAAAGTTGAGATCTTGTTTAGGGGCCCCCATCCCAATATTGCATTATCCATTACCTTCTGTCTAATCCCATACTTTTCGGCTTCTTCCTCTCAGTCTACTTTGAGGATAAACAACTGTTCCTCCATTTTTTATCTTTTCCCAGAAAAAAAGGAGAAGATTTCCTAATCCTGCAAGGGATTGGAACTCTGTTGGTTTTTATGTTCCTGCTTGATTATAAACTTCCAAGATCAGCCTCAGCATCCAAAGTTTGCATTGTCCTGATGGATCCATTCTCTAAGATTTTTATCATTCTTTGAAATAAAATATAAAATATGTTCTGAAAATGTAATAGTTGAATTTCATGAAGAAGTAAAAATGCCTACCCTCTTTAACTAGCCTTTTGAGTTTTATGCAGTAAAATTCTATAAGCCGAAAAAATTATGTCAGAATGCAAACCATAACACCTCAATCTAGTAGTTTACAAAAGAACAAAAAAGTTTAAAATTAGACGGCGGTCGCTAATGGGAGCTATCTTTCCAAACCTTTGATATAGCTAGGATGGTAGACGGTGTCGTAGGACAACAGCCTCCAATGAATTTTGCTCCCAAATCACGCCATCTTGAACTAAAATGATTCAAATTTGTCATCACCAAAACAATTTGATGGCTACCAAAACCAGAACGCTAATTAGTAATGGAAATATTACAATGTAGGCCCACAAGCCATGAAATATCAGAGTGGGGTAGGGAAGAATTAAGTTGACTCACCAGCCATTTCTTGGCTCTGCCATCCCATACCTCGCCACTATTGGGATAGACAACTATGTGCTTGTTTGTTAACTGAAGTGAACATTTCGGTTTCAAAACAAGTGACCAACACAACAATATTAAATCAACACTAAGAGATTTAGTTCCTACCTCTTCGAACTTACAAATCAGAGCTTCAATAAAGTGAGGAGGTGTACAGTTTATGCCAACTGCAGTTACTTTGTCACTTTTATTAATGGCATGAAGGCACTTCTTGAAGCTCTCTCCCGACGGTGCATTCTCGCCATCTACGGAGCTAAAGCAGATCCAAGATGGAATTTGGACGTTTTCTTCTTCGAGCAACTCCACACAGGCCTACTTTTTTTTTTTTTTTTTTTAAA
>NW_019268537.1:2209035-2216667 GCF_002738365.1 Cucurbita moschata
TTTTTTTTTTTTTTTTTTTAAGACCAGAGTTGGGGGAGCAAAGGTAAGATTGGTTGGAAACAAGATCACAAAGAGGACAGAAACCCAAACAAATTGCAAAATCAATTGAAACGATTGTCCGACATGCTCATGACAATTATCAAAAACATTCAACATTTTTCTTCCATCTCATAACAAAGACCAACTAAATCAGGATTCTGGTTTAGGAATTAAAATATAATATCTGAACTTGTAAAATGGGAAAAATCTTAAATTAAGGGGTTTGAATAAGGATTTAATTCAAATTTTTATTATAAAAGAATTTTGATCATGAATTAAGCACAATAAACTAAGACCTACTGATGCATGCATCTCCCATTGATGCCATGATGGTAGTCAAATTACCTTGATCCCAAATCTGGGCTTGCATCAACAAGAATCTGCAATCTGCGCCGATGAAAATCCTTCAACTTATCCACATTCACATCTGGCCCGTAATGCCCACTAGAGGGGGGGATATGTTTAGTTCAGAATGTCAGAGTCATATTTATTTCAATATTCAAATGTATAATTCACCTGTACTCTGAGCCATCAGCAGATAAGCACCATAGCTTCCAATGGATGCTGCAACCAGAGCCGATTGTAATTATGTCCAGGGATACCATTCACAGAATCCCAAAGCTATGCAAATTCAATTTATAGAGAACTCTGATACGGTATAATAAAGCTGTGAAAACTGAAACGGGCTTATAAATTCAATTTATTGACCTATACAAATCCTAAGCTATGCAAAATTGAATTTCATTTTCAATGGCAAAAAGAAGCTCTTTTACCTTGTGATGGCAATCTAGCATGACAAGCTAGATATCAGTTTAAATGTCACTCAACCAATCAGATGAATTGATCGCTTAATTCTACAACGTTTTACATTGGAAAACTTTCTGAATATTTAATATCTTAGAATAGGTAGTGATACATTTAGAATAGGTATCTTAGTTCATAGCTTCCACTTTTGACAATTGAGCTAAGCCGATGTGGTTAGAAATTAGTAAGCATACAAACATTACCCTTCCAAATATTAAATACTGACGCCTATGAATGTCCCTTCTAGCAACAACCGGTTATAATCCATTATGTAGCATAATTTGGATCCACTCCACTAATTGTAACACCTTGAATGTCCAAAAATGCTAGGCCATGGAAAGCACTTTAATCAAATTCAATTAACTTGATCGAAATTCTCCACATTCGTGAGTGTACAACAGCCGTTCAATTTTAGTTCTTCGTTTCACGACAGGATAGAAATGCTCAATTGGAACTTAAATTTGAATTCAAGAGGAGTGATCACTTTGGTCCGCATTCACATTCAAATATCCACTTTGAATCCCCAAGTTTTAAATAAACAACAGTAAACATTTTTTTAAAAAAAAGGAAAAACAATGCACTGCAAAAGCCGTTACAGAGTGCAATGGACAAAAGTTTTTCACGTATGCAGTCGAAAAAAGAATAAAGAAAGCTCAGTCCATTAGCATTACAAACCTGGTAAGACGAAGAAACCAAAATATTTATCCCTGCCTCCAAGTACTCCAAATGGCCCTGCGCATTTAATCCAATCAATAAGCACCGATGAGAACGTGATGCACCGAAACAAAGAAGAGGAAAAAAAAAAAGAAGAAAAAAAACAGAAACGGTAAGACATGACCTTCTTGATCAGGTCATGATCATTGATGAGGCAAACGGCGCTCCAAAGTGGATCGTCAATGACAGCGCCGTGTTTCCCAAGCTGCGTGGCGAAACCTCCATCAATCACCGCACAAGCTCCAGCGCCGTGTTTCTTCTCCTTCTCCGGAAGTCAGTTTGTTCAGTGGTGCGCGCCAATATCAGCGTTTCGATGCCCCCGGGGTTAGTGGAGTATGAAACCCAAATCCATTTCCATTTTTCAGATTGATGGGCTCAGGCCCATTCACTATTCTGAATAAAACCCAAATCTTGTTTGATTAGATTAAGCACAAGTAGATAAATTATTCTATATTTAATTATTAAATCGTTTGTTTGAAATGTAAGCAGTAGATTCACCTAACCCTGACCTACAAGGGTGAAGTAAACTAGAGTGACAAAATAATGGGTTGAAAAGGAACTAATGAATAACTGCCCAGCCTACCCATCAATAATAAGTTTGAAAATTAAATTGGGTGGGCAGTATAATGTAGATACTGAAAAGAGATGTGTTCTTGAGAATACCTCAACTTGTGCACCATCATGTTAGCTAGATGCAGAGAACATTAAAGACATTAGGGGATATATAGAAGAACCGGAAGGACTGAACATCGTCAGGCAAAATGGGGCAGATTCAGTGAAAGACATGCAATGGTTGGCTGGATAGCTGCCTCTTCCAGCATCGCAATTCAACTCTCCGGCACTGCCCTTTTCAATTGGAACGCGCGCCTCAGCCTTGGTGGTTGGGAACATATATATATATACACACACAAAAAAATAATACACAGTACCTACTCTCATAAATATTGTTATATAATGTCAAATAACTCACCCCAGTTTGGTATTTGAATAAATGCATATGTTTTGTTAAATCTCTAATCTACCCTTGTACCAAAAACACTTCAAACGAGATGGCTTCACTCCGATATCATTCATGTACCTCTCCTTTGCTCCGATATCATATGCCTGCCAACTCCCGCTTTGGTTCATCCCAGAACTACATTTTACTAGAAAAGGTACCGCTGTAGATAATAGAGATAAGAACAGAGATACCCGCGTGTTCCATATTTCAATAGTTAAATCAAGATGGGAGAGGGACAAGAAATTTGGAGGTCAAAAGTTGGGAACATTTTGTTGTGGACCACCACATCACAATCCCATGGGCTTCAACTTCATACACGTCACATTAACCCTTACAACTTGCTTGAATTACTTAAGACATTGAAGTTATTTCAATTAATACATCAATTTTAATACTTCCCAATGCTATCTAAATTAATCTTATACTCTTATGTTCTTCTTTTATGCTTTATGTGAGTTGATATTCAAATAATCAGTTGGTAATTGAGACAGCTCCTTAATTAGTTGGGCAATTGAGCCGAGTTAGTTAGTTGTTAAGTAGCATTAGTTATAGATTAATTAAAGAAATACATGTTTTACGTGAGTTGATATTTAAAAATAATGACATTAAAGGTTTGTGGAAAATAAGTGATCATTAATTTGGCCCTAAAATCTAGTTGGGCAGAAGAAGTTATGAATTGATTAATATTGTAATTTTGAAAAGAAATGTGTGTGAATAAAAGTGAAGGTTATTTGAGATTATTTTTGGTTGTAGTTGGCGGTTATACATTACATAACTCATCTGTCTTATGGAGGGATATCTACATTGGCTGCCAACTTGCCGACCGACTGACATACAAACCTCAGCTCAACTACACTAAACGCAAACCAAAGCTAACCGCCAACTAGTTATTTAATAAAAACATGGTCTTAAGTTTATTTAATTCAAGCTAGTACTACTTGTTGCAATGATGTTTTAATGCATCCCTCTTATCTTTAATGAAAAATATAAGCATAAATTTGTGTATGTTACGTTCCCCAAATTCCTGGAGACCACACATTATAGTATTGCGAATTTCCAAATTTAACCAAAAACAGTCAGATTTGTGTTAAGCGGTAATTAGTTAAATTGGGTGGGGGAATCAAACCCAAAAATGGGATTTGAGTGGAGAAGAGAGAAATAGGTAAGAAGAACCAACAAGTTTATACCCTTTTGTGTTCTACTCTTGAAATGTTCCCCCAAACAAAGCTAAATGGAATGGTACCTTAAATTCAATACAAACACAATATTTGATGTATGCAAATCCATTAAGGATTGAGAAGAAAAAGTGGAAATATAGGGTGTCATAGTCGCAGTCGTTTCATCGCGGAGGAAGCAAATCTGCAGATTACGTTGAAGCCCAGCTGCATGTGTTGGTTTGTTTTTATTCATTTGTGTGTTATTTTAGCTTTAATTTTTATTTTGAAATTTGTGGGATTTTTAGAGCTTGACCACGTCAGGGATGTGAACTGGATACCTATGGATGCAGTCGGCCCAGGGTCCATCCAATGGGGTTTTGATGGTTTTGTTGCATTTCCAAACCGCGCTGTTGCACTTGAACCCACTTCCAAATGCGATTTGCCAAATCCTATCGCCTTTCTTCATCCTTCCTTTCGCTTCTATGTACGCCAATTCGTACCAGAGAGAAGACGACGATGTATTGCCCCACCGGTGGAGACTCATTCTTGACGCCTCCACGTGCTCCGCTGAGAGCTGCAGATTCTTCTGCAGCTCATCGATCACCGCTCGCCCACCCGCGTGGATGCAGAAGTGCTCAAATGCCTGCTTGAAATCCGGGATGTAGGGCTTCCATTTGGGGTTCACGATTTTCCGGCCGATGAGAGTGAGAAGGAAGAGTAGCTGCTCGGAAGCTGGGAGGACGAGTGGGCCGATGGTGGTGATGTTTGACTTCAAAGCCTCTCCGGCTATGGCCATGAGATCCTTGGAAAGCGAAATTCCGACTTTCCCCTCTTTGTCCTGCTCTTCGAAGACGCAGCGGTAGGCCTTGTCGTCGGCTCCTTTGTGAGTGCGGACGACATGAACCAACCGGTACTTGGCTCGATGACGCTCGGAGCGGCGGTTGGAGAGGAGAATAGCGGCCCCACCCATACGGAAAAGGCAGTTAGGGAGAAGCATGGCTCTCTCGTTTCCTTGGTAATAGTTAGGGGTAATGATTTCAGTACTAACCACCACCGCGTTGGAATTGGGATGCACCTGAAGCAAATCGCGGGCTAAATCAATGGAAATCAGCCCCGCACTACACCCCATACCCGACAAATTAAAGCTCTTGATATTACTCCGAAGTTTGTATTTATTAATCACCATAGCCGACAGAGACGGAGTAGGCGAAAACAAACTGCAATTCACAATGAGAATATCGATGTCCTTGGGCTTCATCCCTGTTTTCTGAAACAGGGCATCCATGGCAGAGAAAATGACAAGCTCTGCCTCACCTCTAGCGGCCTCCATGGTGGGCTTGGGGGGGATGTAATGAATGGCAGGGGGCAAACAGGTCTCCTCGCCAAGGCCAGAGCGCTCGAGAATCCTCATCTGAAACTCGACGCTCTTGGGGTTGTTAGTGAGGATGAGACGGGAGTGCTCCATGAAAGTGGAGAAGGGGACTCGGCAAGTGACGGGAGGCTTGAAGCAGGCGTAATCGACGAGGTAGATGGTTCGAGGCTTGGACATGAAGTAGACAGTGGCGACGAAGATGATGAAGAAGGAGGAGCATAGGATTTGGAGGAGATCGAAGTGGAGAGATCGCCAGAGGTTGAGAATCTCATCGGGACCCATTCGAAGAACCTGAAGGAAAATAGCGATGATGAGAGGGATTAGGGTGAGAGTTATAATGTGGTTCACCAGATACTGATACCCAAGCTTGACATACTTGAGCTTGACGGAGGTGGAGAAATCCGGCGAGATGGGAGGCATTTTGGAAAGCAGAACAACAGAGTATGAGATGTAATAGAGAGGAAGGAAGAAGACGAGAGATATAAAGAGGAGGAGGAGGAGGAGGAGGAGGAGACGGGCAATGAAGAAGGCAGATGAGGCGATTAAATGAAGCACTTCACGTCACTCAACGCCCACTTAACCTTTTCTTTTTTTCTTTTTTTTTTCTTCTTTTTCAGTTCACACTCAACTTTTATATTGAATCCCTCGTAATTCCACGTGATATCGACATAATACATGATATCAACATATTCATAATAACATCAAAATTCGACAATTTAGATTAATATTAATAAGAAGAAAGTTACCCTCTTTTTTCTTTTTCCCTTTTGAACTACTTTGTGGGAGTATTCAAAACTTTCACATGCTAATTCATGTATATCTTCCTTTTCCTTTTCCACTCTGCTTTTGCATCTATTAATATTTACTATTTATATAAACTCCTTTTAATTCCATTTTCAAATATTTTAATTTTACCAACTATTTTATTAAATTCTTATTTTCATTTTAAAACACTTCATTACCTTCCGAGTTTTAAAATTTAAAACAAAAAATTGAGTTTTAGCATAATTAGATAATCATGTGAATATTTATTTTTAATTAAATTGTTGAGATATATTTTTATTATAAATAATTCTAAATGCAGTTTGACAGCCCAATAGGATAGATGTTTAAATTTTCATTGCCACCTATTGAACTAGAAAAGCTAAAATGGTGGACGGCTTGGCTTAATTAATTGCTAATAAATTTTTTTTAATGAATGAATCGCATATCTTCACAATTTTACTTACTTTAATTAACTTTCCTTCTTTATTTAAAAAAAAAAAAAAGATTCGGATATAAATTAGTTTAACTAGTTTTAGATACGTATATTATACAAGAAGTCACGTGTACAACTAAAAAGATATGCCCACCAACTACCTATCAAAGACGATCATAAATAATCAGTTTTTAAAATAAATATTACCTTTTTTAAAAAAATAAATAAATATGACACTTAGTAAATGTATATTATTTGGATTTGAGAATGAATACACGTGGTTATTATTATTTGAATTGGAGGCAGTAAAACTATAGAAAACATTATTACATTTATTGTATAATATGGATCATTTTATTTTACTCAAAATTTGTATACGAGTGTAATGCGGAAAGATGGATATAAAACAAATGTTTGTTACTTGTCATTTTCACGATAATTTATGCAATAGACGTGGGAAATACTTTCACTATTAACTATTAATTAATATTCATTTTAGTCGATATACACCATTCAATTTTAACTAAATATATATAATGGAAATGTCGATTTGAATCGAGTTGAGTGAATAATACATCAATTATAATTTAAATGAATCCCATTCAATTATAACTTAAGGTTCGGTTTCAATTTTATAAGAGGTATATAAACCGATAACTGGATGAATTAAATAAATGACCATATTCCATAAATGGATGAATTAAACGACATCATACACCGTTGTTTGATTGATTATGAATATTTATAAATTTAATTCCAAGTTTGAATCATATTATTTGGATGGTGTTGAGAAGAGAGATTCTTTTATATTTCTTGTCGTGGCAAACCTAATTCTCCTGTTTATTATATGAGTGCGTAACCAAAAGAGAAAGAGAAAGAGAGCATGAAATGAGATCCCACGTTAGTTAGGTAGGAGAAGGAAGTATTTTTTATAATGAACCAAAGCGGATAATATATACTAGCGACGGACCAAGGGTCTTACAAGTGTAGGTTTGGTTTTAGAGGGCACTAACTAAAAAAAGAAAAAAGAAAAAAGAAAAAAGAAAACAGTGGAAACAATTAACATATATGGAAGAAAAGAAGAATAATTTTAAAATTTATTAATTTAAATTATAAGAAAAATGATAGTAAAAAATATTGTTGGATTTTGATTGGAAAACTGTTGAAGGTAGAGCTTTGGATTTAGAAGCAGTTGACTTTTTTATGATGTTTTTATGACATTAGTGAGGATATACAACTAAAAATCAACCAAATATTAAATGTGCACTAAAAGACAAGGGAGAATCACAATCCACTTAAATGTCTGTTTGTTTGTTTGTTTTTTTTTTTTTTTTTTTTTTTTAATTTG
>NW_019268537.1:2217286-2237134 GCF_002738365.1 Cucurbita moschata
TTTTTTTTTTTTTTTTTTTTTTTTTTTTTTTTTTTTTTAATTTATATTTTGAATAAAGCAAATAATTGAATATTCCACGTGGCATAATAAACAATTTCATCCATTTCTTCGGTGTATCAAAGAAACCCCAAGAACCTTCCTTTCGCCTATTTTAATAAACCAAATAACTCTCTTCTTTTACCAATTTATTCCAATTTCATATAATAATAATAAACATCATTCAAATAAATAAGTTATTTTCTAATTTTAAAATTTTTATGAATTTTCTAATTCAAATTTATTAAATATATAGACTCAACTTAAAAAGGGTTCACCATTCGTATATAGTTGAATGAATAAAAAAAATAAAAAAGAAATTTAAGGGAAATGGATTTATAAAAAAAGGTGACAGTTGAAATAAATTCAATTTACTATAGACCATAACCTCTCAACCAATACTTATTATTTATGAATAATATTTATGTGTGGTGAGAGCATGGTTTGACTTATAATTTCATTCATATTAGTCAGTGTTTTTACTTAATTAAACGAGTATATAGAAGGGAAAAAAATTAGTCTTTTTTAACTTCTAAATTTTTTATTTAATTTTCTATTAAATTGGACAATATGAGAAATTCAAACTTATCGGAGTATTATATATATATATATATATATATATTGAATTGTACGCGTGAGCAATAATTTTGGTCTTTGAAAATAATACAGTATTTAAAACCGTGGACAGAAGAGGACACGTGTTGGAACCACGTGGCGTACAGTAGACACAATGAAGAAGTGAATAGAAGAAAAGGAGGAGAAAAGGAGGGGTTCGTACGTTGGTTCAGGGAAATTTAATAATACAAGTAGGATGGAGAGAGACGTGGCGGAGAATGGTTGGTCCACATAGGCAACAGCAATAAATAGGAGATTATAATTCGGAGGGGTTGGACCAACCAGCTCCCAACTACCAACCCGATCCGAAAGGCCATCCCCGCAGCCCAGTCGGCTCCAGCGTTAATAAACGCAATTTTGCGCATTAAATGTTTATTATTCTAATTATTTCACCAACCCCTACCCGATAATCTAATTAATTTTGACTAACCAATTCAGAATTGGGTTACCCTTTCTCTTTCTCCGTTTCAATTGTGTTAAATAACTCAACTCACTCATTCAAAAACCAGGTTATAACTAACTCAATTCAACATTATCCTACTTTTAAGATTTAAGATTATGACAAAAATGAAGAATATTTGTTGTTTGTAATGGACATTAGCTATCCCGTAAAAGTTTAATATTTGAGTTTTTTTTTATATAACTTGGTAGATAAATATGATTTTAAAAAAATAATAATAATTAAGAAAAAACAATCTAACCCAAAAATAAAAAGGTTGAATTGTAAACTCTATTCGGATGGTTCTAACTCAGCCCATCTAAACTTTTGGCGCTTACAATATTCACTTAGTTTTATTCATTTATTGAATTTATAGGAAAGTATTGAGCTTTTAATTTTCTAGTATTGAGCTTTAATTTTCTACCATTTTCATATGAGCTATGGGAGGGAGGCTTAGCAATCCTCCAAGTGATTTTGTTTTAAATGAAAAAGTAGATGCAAAAAATGAAAGATTGAAATTTGTGTTAAATTTTTAACAGTGAAATTTGTTTATTTTGAAAATAAGAAGTGTGTTGAAGAATCCTTCTTTCTCTAGCTCTCATATTGAGTCAAAATCATGGAGGTTCACTGCTTTTCTGGGGAACTCTGAAACAAATAATAGGATAGGACTTCAATAAAAAGCTGGGATATTGATCAATTCCGAAGAATCTCCTTAATAAAAAGCTGGGATATTGATCAATTCCGAAGAATCTCCTTGGTTACTATAAGAGGAGACTTAAATGATATCCTTCTAAATTGTGTAAAGGACTTGCACATTTCTTGGTAATGAAGCCATTTTGAGCTTGTTAAAGTGGTTGCCAAGAATCAATTGAATTTGTCATGTATCCCTTTTGGATGAAGCTGAAACCCCGCACCCCCCAAAAGCACTATTACATACCCTTTAAGTTTGAAGAACATTGGACATTTCATGATTCTTGCAAAAGTATTATTAAGAACAATGGTTTTTGGGATTTTGATCCTTTTAAACCCTATTAAATTAGAGCATATTACATTTTTTTTTTTAACATTTATTTTCGTAAATGAATGATTATTTTTACATTTATCGTCGGCTCTGATGCAGCCATGTCACAAAGACTCCTACATTGTCATATCAAGATCACGAAGGAAACCAACTCAAAACTAAAACATTTGCTGATAGTATGCAACTTACAAGTAACTTTCTTCGTTGGTTGGCCATTATTGCTATCTTTTCCCATCTGATGAAAGTAGATATACCAGCTGCCTGCTATCAGCCGCGACAGCCTCCACACCTGTCTCTTTACTATCAGTTGCAATACAAAAAACACTTGCACCTATAATGGAGAAACTGAAGAAATTAAACACAAATGGTACTGGAAATGAATACTTCTTTTAAAAGATCCGATGGTCTCCAACGGCACTACATGATGTTCAGATCTCATATTTCCATTTTCTAACTCTTATAGCTTGTCTCTAATTTGTAAACATGTTTACACTTTCGACTCTTTGTTTCTTCTCTTGATGAGTTGGGAGAGTTATGGAAATCTTTTCAATATAGTGAAGACATGAATTCTTTTAGCTTTGTGCAAAAGAAATGGTGCACGTTATGGGAGGCATTAGTCACCGATGCTAGGATGCATAGTGAGGCAATTCTGTATTTTTCATAGTTTTGAGTGAGCAATATTCTAGTAATAGTTTGTTGAGACTTTCCTTGTTCAAGCTATTTCTTAATTTGTAGCTCAGGTTGGTAAGCTAAATTAGTTATTATTATCTTGCTATTAGTTGATGAGTTTACTATTTAAGTCCAGGAGCTTAAGCTAATAAATGTGTGCTAAAATTTATAACCACATTTTGACATTTGGAGGCTTTGATCCCTCGAAGACCATATTTTTCTCTGTTTAAACTTCGAGCAAGTTGGAGTCTAACACATACCTGTAAAACGAAGAAGAGTGCCCAATTTATTTCCTGTAGACAATGCCCACCCGAGTCCGAATGATACCTCGACCAGCTGATGCCCCAGTGGCAGTCTCTATAAAGTGAAAGAAAACACTAAATCATCTAACAGTGCTGGTAACAAAATAAATGAATATGACGAATTCTCAGATGGCTGGAATAATCAAGTTGCATTCTCTAGACAGACTACTAATTAATTTCCAAATATCTACTTGTAGTTTTACTGGAAGTTGAGCAGTTAGAAACAGAACAAATTAATTATCTTCTGTTATCATAAAACTTAAACTATTATTGTTTGCATATAATAATGGAATACTTTGCAGTCACTAAATCATATTATTTTATCCTGTGATACTACGTTGATGAGACAAGTACATCATATCAGAATGAAATTAACGTCTAAGACTCAGAAACTCAAAAAGTGTGCCAAATTTGAAATGATGATAGCACACTACCTTAAATCCAGCTACGCACCAAATGTGACCGTACTGTCAGCAAGTAGCATTAGTTTCCACAATTCTGCATGATTTATCTGACAATCCATTGGTAAATAGTCATGTGAATCTCGAGAATCTGATATGGTTGAGGCAAACAGCCATATGGCAGAGTCCTTTAGCTGAAGTAAGGAATGTTCCTCGGTGTTCTTTGAGCTTGTACTCATTGCACACAACAGCTCTTTAACATAGTCCCTTGCATTACAGTTGCTGGCAAAGTTTTCCGTTCGCTTCCAACTAAACAAACAAAGTGGAAAGATTGACAAACTGAGACACTCGGAGTAAAGTACCTAGAGCACGTTTTGGGATATCCCTAAAACAAATAACAGTACCTTTTAGATGCTAGCAAACATTCAAAGAAAATTACCTTCCAAATCTTCCTTCAAAACAGGTGTGTCTAGAAGTCCTGAATTATGCTTCTTGTTGGCTCTCAGTGATGCTTCATCTAGGTCTAATGAAGGACTGCAATGACATACTTTATCTGATTGATATAAGAAGAATGTGGGGATTCAGTGGAAGACGTTTCCGCACCATAATGTTTTCCAAGGCAACTAGTATTGTAAGCTTCATAGGATGGGCGATTGTATTCCTTAGTCAAATGAGACACATTTTGAGCTTATCCTACTGTACACAA
The DNA here is from genome assembly GCF_002738365.1 of Cucurbita moschata. Taxonomy (NCBI): domain Eukaryota; kingdom Viridiplantae; phylum Streptophyta; class Magnoliopsida; order Cucurbitales; family Cucurbitaceae; genus Cucurbita; species Cucurbita moschata. The sequence goes on from NW_019268537.1 coordinate 2,221,476, forward strand.
TGCTTGGAACTTGAGAAGATGGCACAGTGTCCATTCCCGCAGCCTCTTTTCTTACAATGACTTCCTTATTTAATGCCTCTGGATATGCGGAGGTCCTTCTTACACTTGAATCATTTGCATTCTGAGCTGAAAAAAGGAGATGGCATAACATCAATTACTAGATTATCATAATTAATAAATTGGTTGTAAAGGAGTTTTGCGCCTCAAAACCAAATTTAGTAAACATGGAAGAATGTCACAGAAATGCTCTTTTTAAGTACAAATGAAGTTTAAAGTAGTAATGGTGTTATCATTAGTGAATGATTGGTAATAACTAAATTGCTAGGGTAAGAAAGAATGTATCCATGATAACAAATTCTTACCATGCGGGAGTTGAGAAAAGGATCCACTCGAACAAGGTTGCTCTCGCATTGCTTTCTATATAATCCGTAGGAGTTTACTTGTCCACTTTCAAGGAATTTATTTGAAGATTTAATGGGCATTTATCCATCCTTTTATTATTACGCATAGTTTCATCAGAAAGTACTCTACCAGAAGAGGTACAGCCGAGAGGACATTCTGAAACGTACAAATGACCCTCCTGACTTGTTCCATGCACATTCCACCAATTTCACTGTCACGGGACTTTTTGCTTCCAGTGGCTCATGATAATTTACCAACAACTCATCATTTATGCAACCACAGAATTGGAATCCACTAGAATCAATAGGTTTCATATCTTCCTTACCTTGACCATTGTCTGCAACAGAAGAGAAGTTGCCATTAATTTATGCATGGTCATAATGTTGCTTACCCTCTAAATTGTCAAGACCGTGTTTGGAAAGCTCTAGACTCGAGACAGCAGATTCTTAATTCACATGTAGTATGTGCATGTATTCCTGCTTTGCTCTATCTTCTTTCTTCGATACGTCTTTTGTATTTCCATCTGCAGATGAATAAGAATATATTTTAATAAAACAAAAAAGTTTGTTTATGCTTACATATCAAATGTGTCAACGTATTTGTCAAACGTTAATAACAGTAGGTATAAGTTAATTATAAATTACCACAAGGAAACCCTTACCAAATTAGAAATGGCTGTCTTTTTCCGGTTAGAATTCTCCTTAAGCAGAGGAATTGCTTGTGGAATCAAAAAATCATCATTGACTTCACAATGTATTGTCCTAATGAATCAAAATCATTTCTTTTGGAGCCTGAGTCCGTGTTCAATGAGCAAATTTTCTTCTGGAGGGAGTTCACCGACTCTTCAGATATGACGATATCAGACTGATTGAGACTTTTCTTTTCCATGCTACCAGGAGCAGACTCACAATAGCTGCATAATAAAAAAAATCGAAATAAAAAGAAAATTATATAAATGGACCAATGTTTTGTCCAAAAAAAGAAGTGATAGATCTGAAGTATGTGATGCATGATGATTATTGTCTTCAGTATCTGGACAATAATTTTGGATAGAAGCATCTGCACTGTTTCCATTTCTCGACTAATAGCTTCCAATTTGTCCATTGACAACCTATCATGCTGTAAGAAGTTAAGAGCGCTTCCAACAATCAAATTTGTAAATCTGACAAACAGCGTGTAAAACACATTTCTCAAAATGATCCATGTTTCCGTCATCTATATTTCTATTGAAAATGTGAATAGAGCTTAAATGTAAACTTCTCTTTATAACAAAAGCAAACAAGGAAGTTTATATGGCTTCCATTACAAGCTAATTGTGAATTCTCATAAGTTCTTCATCAATGGACACATTATGAGCTACTTGAGGGGATTCAGATACAGCATCCTCTTGTACGCACATAGCTTTCTCTGAGGCATGAACAAAGTAGTTAAAAACACCTTGGAGATGCAAAGTTAGCTGGCAATTTATGAATTTTTTATCCTTTCCTGTAGACGTTGCTACTGCTGCCAAAGAAGTTGCTGAGCTATTTTTTTTTCTTTTCGCGTGTGTAAAGGAACTATCTTCACATACATGCCACAAAAACCTTGATTCACTTCATTGACAGACGCTGAGCTTGACTGTTTTTCGGTCATGGATCTAATTCTTGAACCACAATTTCCTACTTTTTTTAGATTAGCATAATTGAGTAACTTTTCCGTTTCAATTCAATGATTCCTCCTTTTCTTTCTTGCAAACTCCGATCTTTCATGGCAAGAAACTAATTCAGACTGATTGTGACTTTCACTGGTGAAATTGAAGGTAGAAAGTTAACCATGGCCCTTAAGATTGCATGAATTCAATTCCTCTTGTGCGGATACACAAGAGTGCTATTTCACTGGTGAAATTGAAGTTGCTCAGTGGTGACATATTCAAACTGAGAAGATAAAGTACTAAGTTTTACCCTCCAATTCACTTGACACTTGAGCATTTACTCAAAGCTAAGTTGGTATCAAGAATGAAAAAGGTAGCATGGTTGAAGGATATTTTGGAAAGGAGACACAGAGTAAGTTACTGATCATAGAAAATGCAAGGAATTCAAAAAGGTTACAGTATGATAGGACTCGTTTATTACTGGTTGACTCCACTGGTTAAAGGGATCCGTATAAAAATGCAAATCTAAGAAGCAAACAGACTGTAGGTTAAAAGAGAACAGTTATACCTCCACTCCATCAACCTTGCACGAAGGCGTTTCCCGTGCCAAATTGTAGTGAGGAGGCAGCCTCTCCTCTGAAAATGAACGTCCATCCATAGACAAAATCTGCAAGGGACGATGTAACCTTTCAATAAATATTTTCCAATGGCACGAGAAACAGAGATATTCAATACTTAATACGAAGGTGATACGCACCATAAATAAAAGCCCCTTTGGAGACCAGCCAGATTGCCCATCTGGATAGGGAAATCGATCTTTACCCTACACAATAATGCAATGATTACGGTAGGTCCTCGGTTGAGATTTCTTATCTAGAATCCTGTAAATGCATCTTTTCTTAACTTCTTGAAGCTCTAATGGCAGAATCTCTTATAAAGAAAGATAATGGGAATCATCAATATCAGATTTATCTCTACTACAATGCAGAGTTGAAATAGACACACCTAGATAACAAATAAGTCACTCCATAATTATCCATCAGTAAATAATTCATAAAACACATTTAAAGTACCACATGAAACTCCAAAATCTATATTCCTAGCTCTCTTTGACATTTACTGTTCTTGATCTAAAACACCTCTTCAGGTATATTAAATTTGCAACTACAACAACCACTCGAAAAATAACAAAAATGGTAATTAGTTCAGCAAGCAGTTCGAATTGACAAATTCGTCAATTGGTCCAAAGTTTCCCTGGATATTGGAACTCTGGATATTTGACTCTCCTGAAGATTGCGGTGACACTAAATGGAATTTACTGTGCATTAATACCAAATCCAATTTACAACAAATTCGCACTACTCAAAATTAATTTATCAGATAAGCTTCATGAAGTAGACAATCTGATTTTACTTGCAAATTGGGATCAACTAATTTTTACCAATTCTAGATCGCAAAACCTACCTAGATAAGCTTGCAATCGCTTCAAAACAACCAATTATCAGAAAAGAAATCTTTTCAAAGCAACCAAGTCGAAAAATACAGAACAGAATTCCAAAGGGAACAAACTATGTTACAAGCATCACATGCTTTCCACTTGAGGTGATAGGCAAACTATCAAATAAACATAGAAAAATATAATCGGAAATAGCAACATCACCACCGCGATAAATGGAATCAATTACAGCAGACATATAGATCAGAATATGCAGGGCAAAATAAATCGAATACAAACCCTAGAGCTGCTCCAGTACTTCTTGTCCCAATGTGTCCACTGTACAATGATCCGATGGAAATTATCTCAAGACTGGCATCTGCCTGTTCTTTGAGTTGAGCTCTTGTCATTGGAAGGAAAAATAAAACAGGTCCACAGAGGATATTAAGAATGGATGGTGGAACTCGTTGAAGAACTAGGCGTGGAAGTTGATTTTCTGAAAATCCTCCGTAGACAGAAAGACGAGTGAGCGAGGGAAGGAAAACTGCAGGACGTCTTGTGGCGGATTCATATTTCTCCCTCCATCGTAGTAAGTACACTGGTTAAAAAGGTTAGTCAAAAACATAGGAACGCCGTTGCCGGGGATCGAACCCGGGTCACCCGCGTGACAGGCGGGAATACTTACCACTATACTACAACGACTTTTTGTTAGCATGAAGCACTTTATTTTATAAATAAAATAAAAAATTGATATCAATCATAAATGCAAACACCGTAGTTAATAATATTAAACGCTAACTTATTTATCCACTTAGAGAGTTATGCACATATTTGTTTGATACAAACATTTTTATGCATCTACTATCCCCAAATCTATCAAAATTAACTATCACACAATTTCATCGTCATCTTGAAATCCGTCTCGTGTGGTAAACATTATCATACAAAGAAACTTATATATATTTAATCTTTTATACACATTCTTCAACAAAAATGGAAATATTGGGTTTGCGTGGGAGTTTAATGGAGCTAATGAGAGGTTGAAGATGGTAAAAGCTGAGTTGTTAGAAGAAGGTAGTTTTGATGAGGCCATTCAAGGAGTGGATGGGCTTTTCCACACTGCTTCACCTGTTCTTGATAACAACATCAAGGGAGGTAAGGTCCTGATTCTTTGCTTAATTAAAGGGAGTGTTTTAGGTTAAAGGTTGTGTATTCATGGGCTAGTACAATTATTGTTTGGCAAAAACATATATGTGACAGGTGCATGTATCTTGTGTCCATGCTTCTTAGTTCAAACTAACAACACTGATTGATCCATTTATGAATAATGTAATACAATCGCATCGGGTTTCAAGATGAACAAATACAAATGTTGTGGATTTCTTTGAATCGGAAAACGCCTTAAAATATTTCAACATCTTTGACGTTTCAGGCCTTCAATACTCACCAAAACGAATGAAGTTCGGCCAACAAAAAGGCCAAAACATTAAATGAATTATTAAGTTTTATCTTTTTAAAATTAAAAGAAAGGGCAACAGTGCGAGAAAGTGGTACCATGGATGGAACTACGAAATTGGTTTACAGCTCATACCACAAGTACTCGTTCTCACTTTCCTCCGTACCTTAAAATAAATTTAAAACATACTCATAATTTCACACAAATTAACGTTGAATGATTCAAGTTGTTAATGAAAAATTTCAAGATCAGGAACATTGGTATCGATATTGAATTCCACAATTTCACACAGAGTTGACAAAATCTTTTAATCGTAACCAAAATGGCAGACTGAGAGAAGAACACTCTCTCATTTTCACTCTCAGAAAACCAAATTAAAAAAGGGAATTTCTCAATGGACAAAACAATTGAGAGAGGAAAACTCCTAAGCTGCAAAAATTTAAGGGCAGGTAATGTTGATGGACTCATCAAGCCAACAAGAAATGTCATCGTTCCCAAAATCCCCGAAATCCGCATTTGGAAAGCCGCTGGGTTCATCATCGCCGAACCCAAAAATCTGGGTGTTCTCCAAACTTACAAAATCCTCCAACAACATTCCGATTCCATCCGCTAGAATCGAATCAAAATTGATCCCCATGTTTATTTCGTCTATAAACGGATGGCTCTGATCGGTTTCTTGAAGGTAGTTCATATTCGTGCCTGTTTCTTCTTTGATTGAATCTCCCACCACTTTCAAATCTTGGCTTTGGGAAGTTGAATCGTCCCATTCGAAAACCGACGACGGTGAGGTGTGGGATACGGTGGTCTCCGCAGTGCTCTCTGAAAGAACAGCGGCGGATGAGGATGCGGTCCTGTTGCCTTCTTCAACAGCCATTTCTGCCGCCATAGCTTCAAACTGCAGCCTCCTCGACTCATAAGCTTGAGAAGCTTCTTCTGCAGTATCGTAAGTACCAAGCCAAATACGGCTTCTCTTAAAGGGATCTCGAATCTCAGCCGCCCATTTTCCCCAAGCTCTCTGTCTCACACCTCTGTATTTGGAAGACGATTGTCTTCGGGAGGAGGAAGGGTTTTTGATCTGAACCTTGGATTGCTTAAGCTTAGGGTTTTTGTTTTCGTTGTTGCTGTTCTGAGAACTCTCGGATTCGAGAGCCTTTTTCAGCGGAGGCAGGTGGATTTCGTGTACGGTTCGATTAAACTTTCTTCCATATCTTTCTCCTTCATCTTCGCTTGAAGATGAGTCGGTTGCATCAGGATCGTAACAGATTATGCGAACTTTTCTCCTCATTTTGGAATCCGCAGAGAAATTTTTTGGATGCAGCTTGGATTTTCTGTTGCTGCTAACAAGTTTCTGATTAGAATGCGGCATCCGGGAGTACGACAATGAGATCAAATCGATGGGAAGAAGAAGAAGAAAAGTGAATAATCAAAGGGAAACAGCGGAAGATCTCTGAGAATTCCAATAACTAAAGTGCAAGGTGGAGAAACGAAGTAAAAAATGTTTTATACGATAAGCCCAAGAGAACTTTACTCCAGAACAACTCCTGCAATGGAAAAAAACCAAATCGGAATTAGGCCGAAAACCCTCTAGGAAACACATATACAAGCGAATGAAACTAGAAAATCTGTCTTGCCTTTTTAATCTCAAACGCATTGAAAATGATCGTTGCAGCAGAATCAACCTCTGCCGGAACCAGCAGAGAAGGAAGGAAGCAGAAGAAGAAGAAGAAGAAGAAAACCAGAGCTGCAACAGAGCCCCAATCACTGCCAATATGAACAAAGCCGACATAAATCTACTGCTCAACCACCGTCGTCAAGTTCTTTCCCAGTTCAAAAAAAGCACAAGCCCAGATGAAGAGAAGTCTGAGCCCTGCTGTTGAAAGGTTGAAAGAGAAAAAACAGTAAACAAACCAGCAGATTAAAGCGAGAGAGATCGCCAATCCATGGCCAACATTGTTCGATTTTAGAGAAACAGAAGAGAGACAGATAAAGAGAGATCTCGATTGTGCTGCAAATCTCTATGGAAATATCAGAAATCGAAAAATATGATTAAAAAAGATGAAGAGTGAGCAGTGAGCAGTGACAACAATGGAAGAACGAATCGACCCACCCCCCATTCCGTGAAAAACCCGACATTAAAATACACATAAAAAGAAAGAAAATCATAAAGAAATTTCTTACTCTGATCCACTTCTGTCTCTTCGTGTTGTTCCAAGAATTTCCACAGTCGGTGGCGCCTGCAATTCTTCCGAGGAGCGTTCAAATTTTACAGAAGTGAATGATGAGGTTGGAATTTGCTTAAAAAGAGATGTTTTGATGATGGGTATGGATGGATGGCATACCCATCGGATTCATGCACATCCATCCATCCATTCCATCCATCCATCCATCCATCCAATTGAAACTTTCTTGGTCTATCTCATTAGTCAAATTATCTATTCAAATATATAATTGGTGGGAGTGTTTTAAATCCAACGGATTTAGCTTCAAACATTATTAGATTTTAGTTTAATTGGGAAGTAAATGCTTAAATAGTCTAAATTAAAAAAAGAATTCGACTCTGGAAAATGGAATTATGGTAAACATAACATGGACAAAAATTGATTTGATACTAGCACATGACCAATATTTAGTTAATGGGAGACTCAGGCAGTGAAGCACGTGATGATCTCCCTCATAAAGACGTAAATTGTGCACGCCCAAATCATCCACCTAACATGACAACCCCACAAAATAAGAAGATTAAGATATTCATGCATGCCTCCTTCCACCTTTAATTATGCCAACACAAGCCGCCTCCTTTTAAATATTTATTTATTATCGCTATCATCAGAATCAATGAACCTATTAAATAAAACAATAGGTTTTGTAATGATAGATTTTAATCATCAACTCTGGTACCAACAATAAAAAAGAATATATAACTTAAATATTATTGATATCGTATTCAACGCTCACAACTAGATTCTCTAAATGAATTACATAAAACACTAATTAATTACAACTTAGTATTTATACATATACTTTAATCAAGCTGAAAATGAGTTCTTACCGTTAGTTTATTATTAACTTTTTTTTTCTTTTTTTGAAATGTTAATACAGTATATAGCATTTATATTATTTTTTTAACATAAAAAGTAATTTAAAATTACCATTGAAGACTAACATTAAAACTTATTAAAGATTTAGAAGCTCAAGTTAAGTACCAAATGAAAAAATTTAAATATTTATAAATTTGTATTACATTTAAAAAGTAGAGAGGGGAACAGGGGTACGGAATGAAAAGTGAGAAATAGGGAAAAAATGAACAAAAAAAAAAAAGAAAGGACCACACGATGCACGTGATAATGTCTGTATTGATATTGGCAAAATAAAGATCCGACCCATGCCCGACCCGAACCTAAAATGCCCCAACTAACATCCACCGAAAAGTCACGACACGAATAATTAATGCAATCCATTGTTCTCTCTCATCATGTGAGATTCCAGTAATGACCATGTTTCACATCCAGCAACCATCATCATCCCCTCATCATGTGCATGCCATGCATGAATTATCAATTCCGCGTAACGACAAAGTGGGCCCACCGCAAACAGGCTTACGTTTTTCCCGCCCATAGCGCCGACGTGGAATCTTCCGCCTTATTCTTCCCACCAAAATCTCCGCCTATACCGTTTGTCTTCCACAGAATTCTCGACACGTGTCGCACCATGAACCCCACTCCTCCAGCTGTTACGCCTAGCATTACGATGACGCGGCCAATTCGGCTGCTATTTTAGTCTCAGTCCATAACTGCTATTTTCTTCAATTTTCTCGCCTTACATTACACCTAAACTTAAGTCGAAATTAACCCTTCAAATTATTTTATTACAAACACGTCGTTTATTATTTGCGTTTTTAAGTGACACGTATGCAACTACATGCCCTGTACTAGAATATTAGCCCAGGCCCACATTAGAATTCTATGAAAGATTTCAAAGGCCCAACAACAAGCCCAACGTTACAGATCAATGCGAAGGAAGACTACAATAGATGAGGACATACAAAACAAAACACAAGATTCATGGTTCGATCAAGCTGATTCCATGGTGGACTTCAAATTTAAGAACCCATTTGCCAGGACAGCTTGAAGCTTCTCCCAATTGGCAACGATAAGCCACTGACCTCAACCATCAAACTTTTTCCTCTTTCACCATCTTCCCCCAATGCCTCTTGCTCTATATTTTGCTCCACCGTCCAGGCCGAAACTCCGACCGCCACCGGAGCTCCATCGACAAAGACCTCCTTCGCCTTCCCACTTCCATCCAACCCCAAAACTGTAACTTTCTCAACAATCAACCCTTTGTCCAAAGCAAACTGCCCCGCCGCAACTTCCGACCAAATCTTCACACGGCCGTTATTCTTCACACCGTAAAATTCCACATACGTCGAAGTACCCTTTGCAATTTTCATCTCCGGCTGCTCATCGTCGTCCAAATACAGATACCCTCTAGCCTCGCCGTCAGATTCGCCGGCGGGGAAAGTGACAACGAGGCTAAACGGCGTCGCTCGAGCTTCATTAGAAATCATCCCACCCTGCTGCATTGGCAATATGGCATTCTGATATAAATGAACATTAATCACATGAAGGGGTGCATGGAGTGTCATATAACGCCCCTTTTTGGACATGATCACGTTCGTCATATTAAACATGTCGTACCAAGTCCCCGGCGGAAACAGAGCAGTGACCTCTGTTTTGCTCTGCTCGAGCACCGGAGAAATCATTAAGCTCTGCCCCAGAAGAAATTGGGTGCTAACTCCATAACACTCGGCGTAATTCGGGAACGAGAAGAAAAGTGGCCTTGCAATTGGGGCCCCTTTGATATGAGCTTCATACGACAAAGTGTAAAGATATGGCAAAATCTTGTACCGCATTCCCAACGCATTTCTAGCAGAGGTAGCCACTGATTCCCATTGGTAAAGCTCCTGTCTAGGAGAATAGAAATTGGCATGATCTCTGGAGAAAGGGTAAAAAGCTCCAACTTCAATCCAACGGTTACAAAGCTCTTCCGTTGGCGCTGGATAGAACCCACAAATATCGGACCCCACCATTGGGATACCGAAGATACCGAAATTGAGGACAGTGGAAATGGAGTATTTCAAATCCTGCCACGTCCCTTGATTGTCACCAGTCCAATGGGCGGCGTATTTGCCAGAACCGACGAACGTGGAGCGTGTGAGGACAAAGGGGCGTTTTCCTTCGAGCCCTTGAAGGGCCTTGTGTGTGGCAATTGCTTGCGAAAACCCGTAGAGACTGTGAGCGTCGTATTCCAAAACGCCGTTGTAATGAACAGCGCTTGTAGCGATTGTTTTGTATCCAATCGGAACCTGCAGTCCGGATGCGTTGATTTTGTAAGGTGGGTCATCCCATCTTGTGTCTGTTATGTTCTTACAATCCAAACAACAAATCCACCCGGGTCCAGTAGCATTGGGGCACTGTTTCCCCACCGGTATCGTGCATTTTCCGGTACAGAAATTGGAGGCTTCGTTCATATCAATCCAAAGGCCATTCACCGGAACGAGTTGGTGAAACCGGCTAATCTCATCGGCCCACCAAGAGACGGTGGCGGGATTGAGGAAGTCCGGGAAGTGGACGGGGCCAGGCCAAACTTGGGCCAAATAAGGGTGGCCTTGGTGTTTGATGAAGACGTCTTTCGCAAGGGCTCTTCGGTAGACGGCATAGGTGGAATTAACGGCGATTCCAGGGTCAATTAGGACAATGTACTTCATGCCGGAGCTGTGGATTTTGTTGAGAAATGATAATAGAGCTGGATGAGGGTAACTGATGGGATTGAGAGTGAAATCCTTGTGGCCGTCCATGTGGTCGTCGTCGTTCCATATTACATCGAGTGGGATCTTGGCCTTTCTGTAATTCTCCACGACGTCTTCCACGACGGACAGGTTCCGGTAGCCCCATCGGCATTGGTGAAACCCTACAAATTCCAGTTCACATATAATAAGATCATTTTTATCTCTAAAGTTTTGAGAACATAAACTTAAATGCTTTTTTCACCTTTAATTTTCTCATAAAATGACATTATCCCTTCGACTTCAACCATCTTCAACACCTACTTATAAGTATATTTACGTATAGGCCTACAACATTAACTCCGTTCACATGTTGCTACTACTCCATGAAGGCTTACCCCAAGAAAGATCCACTTTAGAGTATGGACCATTCCCTTTCCCTTTCCCTTTCCCTTCCCATTAATCCCCAAACCAAACCCACTTTTTCCCTCCTCCACACGACACATCAAACCAAACCCAAAACACTTCCTTATCCCAACAAACCTCACCATTTTCATTCTCTACATATTAACCATTTTTGCTTTGACTCGATAACAAGAATTGTCATCCAAAATATAATGTTTTAACCAGTCTAAATCAGCTATTACATTAAGTAATCTAGTTGTGTCTATAATTAACATGCAAATTGGGGAGTGTGAATACAATAGCATGATCATACGTACCGAGAGCCCAATAAGGCATGGGAGCCGGCCGCCCCACAAATGCTGTATACTGATCTACCACACTCAACGGCGACGGCCCTGCGAAGAAGTACAAATCCAAAACACCGCCAATTATCTTATATGTCAATGAGCTGCCTCTGTAAAACACATCCATCCCGTTGCTATTCAGAAGCAAAACGCCGTGAGCGTTCGCTTCCCCTCCGCCGCCGCCGTTCCTCAGGTCCATGTACACCGGGTGGGACCCGTAGAGGTCGGTGTTCAAAGTCACCGCCGCCACGTCGGTGGTGTAAAGAGTGTAAGGCTCATTGGGCTGCAGTTTCATCCCTTTCGGCTGCGTGTTCTCCCCCAGCCCGTATAACGCTGCGCTTTCCGGCAATTTGGTCGAAATTTCTAAATATTGGTCCTTAAACACAAGGCTGTTAAACGGGTCGGATTCATCGCTACCCGAATTGAAAAGAGTCTCCCCATTTGACTTCCTCTTCACCGTAAAGCTAAATGGGTCAGCGAAATAACTGAAAATCAACTCCGACCCGGCATATTCTGAAACGGTTACGTTGTTTTTGGGGAAAACGACAGCCCCTCTCGGCGGCGGAGGGTTTTGTCTCGGTAACAAATTGTACGGAACTTCCCATCGTTTCTTCTTCGCATCCGTGATATGGACTCTCAAACGATGCTCTGTTTCATGCCTGTAAAATCAAATTACTCAAATCAATCAAAATGAACCGAAAAATGAAAATTATGTACAAATGGGGTTATGAATTTCAATGTACTTCACAAATAGCTGCAAGAAGGGGATATCAGCGCCGTAAACTTGGCTTTCAGCGTTAACTTGGAGGAAGCCGAGAATGCCGCCGCCGGGGGCCTCGCCGACCGAAATCAAACGGTAGCCATTGCCTATTTTCTTGGATGGAAGGGCGTCGGCTGATTTCACGCCGAAATCACAGAGGCCAAAGAAGAACAGGGAGAAAAGAAACAGAGCATGAAACGAGGGAGCCTGCAACTGCAATGTCGCCATCGGAGCTTGGAGAAGTGTAGCACTGCAGTGCACTATTTAAGAGTAGAGAAAAACGAGTGAAAATAAATAAATAAATAAATAAACAAATTGTCTTTTTAGAAAGATAATTCACTTTTTCGGATTATTTTTGCGTCATAAATTTTAGTATTTTTACACAAGCTGTCTATTTTAGCTACCCGTGATATGAGATATTTCCTTGGAGTAGCATATAATTATTTAATTTAATTTTTTAGTGTTTTATATTTGACAAAATCGGTTCTGAAATTTTATTATTTAATTCTCGAAATGCATTAATACTTTTACGTTAAAAAAAAAAAAAAAAAAAAAAAATTAGAATGTCGCCAAAATAATATACATCATTACTTCAACATTGAGACATACTTGTTTCCAAAGTTAATATTTATTATTGCCAATGATTTTGGGCACGTGGTTTGTACAAAAGTCAAAAGAATATAATTTTTGTCTTCTCAAGTCAAATCATGTATTATATAAAAATAAAAAAAATAAAAAAAATCAAACCAGGCATTAACTCATGAAAAAGAGTAGCTTTAAGATTAAGATAATTATTTAACACTAACCATAAGGATTAGGAACTATAATTATATTAAGCGAAGCTACGTATAACTAAAATAAAACCGAAATTGATGGGCTTGTACAGGTGAGGCCCATATACGGCAACTCTTCATTCGGGCTGTGATCGCTTTCTAAAGCCCAATTGAATTGATAAAGAAAAGGCCCAGTTTGAATTTCCAGTCTCCAGCCTTGATGGGCTCAAATTACTGAATAAATATATAATCCATTTATTCTTCGTTGGTTGGTGATTCAAAGAAATATTGTCGCGACTATTTCAAATATTTATAAATCCATTTTAATTACGACTAATAAATCCCAATTTGTGTATTAAAAAATCGTTGGCGGTCTCGGTCTTATCTCGAATTCAATGAATTTATTTCTAATTCAACGGGTCCATTTGAAAAGCAAAATAAATAGGAATTTAAATGCCGAAAATATGGATTATTAAAAAGTCAAATATCCACACTCTTGTTCTTGTTTTTATTTCTTTCACACATTTTAAGGTATCATTATTGTTATTATTTCCGAAATATATGTATTATTTGGTAGGAAGGAATGGAGGGTGTCGGCCAGTTGCTGATATTTTGGCAGAATCGGTTCCCCACCCCACACTGGGTGTGGCTCACAGACTCAACCAAATGTTTTTTTTTTTTAATTTTTAATTTTAATATATATATATATATATATATATATATATATATATTAAAAAAATAGACACAATTATCAAGGTTTGAATAATCAGGATGGTAATTTAATTACTTAATGCACCAAAAAAAGTAAATATAAATTTGATGTAAATTACCAAAATTGGTAATATGCAAGATTTATTAACTAAAACAACCAGTCAAGTAAATGATTACACCCTCGATATTATTGAATTTGAAAAATAGAAAATAAATAAAATATATTTTTCTTCCATTCAACCATTAAATAACTATTATTGTTTTAAAATAACTGCACGACCATTTGTGTGTAAGTGAAGTAATATTAAAAGCATGATTTACGCATTTGATCAATAATCTAAATATAGTACAATATTGATTTTACACATTATTAATTTATGTAAGAAATTTACGACTGTGACAACTGATTTTTAGCATCCATTGGAATTTATTCCTTTCTAAATATATCCTTTCAAATTAAAAATAAAAAATAAAATTTCAAAATATCCAACGGTTGGTAAGGGAATAACGTGTCTCTAATTAATTCTAGAAAGTCAATAAAAAAGAAATTTCGCTAATTTTATTTTACCCTTCCACTCCAATTTTACATTTTATTTTATAATTTGTAATTCTCTTTATTTTATTTTCTTATACACGCAATATAAAATTAAAGGAAAAAAAAAAAGATTCTGAAATGTGTGTGGCGTTTTTAATAATTAATTTTCCTCTGTGTATCTGAAAAAAATCCCATTGGCTGAGCCCACCACAAGATTTTGTACCTTTAGAAGATATTCTCCTTTTATTTTAATTTTAAATTTAAAATTTTAAAATTTTGAAGGTGGAGTGGGCATACACGTCATCGCCAATTTGGAGATTTTGTAGAAAAGCGCACAATCAAGCACTTTGATTATTGGCTTCCCAATTCGGTCCTTTTTTGGACAAATTCCAACTCACCTTATTCATGCCATTGTTTTGTTGGACCATTTACATTCAATATTTGGGCATTTCATTTAAATAATATATTTACATTCAATATTTGGGCATTTCATTTAAATAATATATTTACATTCAATATTTGGGCATTTCATTTAAATAATATATTTACATTTATTTTATAATGTTTTATCATTGAAGCATAGTGATATGATTAAAGAAATAAATACAAATCTTATAATGGGGAAGAATTTGTAGTCTTTTTGTTTACCAAAAGTAAAATAATATTTAATTTTTTAATTTGGCAGTTAAAGACATTAGGAGCATGATGTTTTATGTTTAAATTAAAATAATAATAATAAGGTGGGAAGTGGGTTTGTAGGTACAAAATCCATATTCTGCATACTAAATTCCAATTGTTTGGGTAAAGACTTGACGAAAAGGAAAGAGAGGGAAATTACCAAAAAGGGTTTAAACGCAATTTTAGTAATTGTTTTTTTGCTGAGACCAATAATTTGAAGGCAGCTGAGCCGAGCCACCGAAAGAGAGCCAACAAATTAAACAAAAACGGATCCGTCATTGACTCGGATAGCGGGCCCCATTCTTGCGGACTTGTGAATGGAATTGAAAGGAGTTTAATTTTTCCCCATTCCAAAACCGAAACCGGACGAAGTCACGAAAATGAAAAGGAGGTGGGTAGAATTTTCCGTGGGAAACAATTTTCTTTTTAGGGATAAGAGAGAGAGGGATTTTTATTAGCATATCTATACGCCTCCACGCGCCTGTTTCCCATCGTTATCCACGCGCCTTGCACCTTCTTTCTCCCCCCTTATATAAATCCCCGCCCCTTGATATCCCGCTCAAATTGTCTCACGTTCTTTATCGCCTCTATCCGTTGGAACTTGGCTAAAATATCACAAGATTCGAAGGGAAAGGAAACCCCAATTCCTCTTCTCTGATTTTTTTTTTTTTTTTTTTTTTTTTTTTTTTTTTTTTTTTTTTTTTTTTTTTTTTTTTTTTTTTTTTTTTTTTTTTTTTTTTTTTTT
>NW_019268537.1:2237439-2277403 GCF_002738365.1 Cucurbita moschata
TTTTTTTTTTTTTTTTTTTTTTTTTTTTTTTTTTTAATCTATGGAGAATCAGAACTCGAAGAAGCGGGATTGGGACGACTTGGCCGACTCGGAGGTCGGTTCGCCGGAGGTGAAGCGGCTTAGAGATGACCTTCTAGGTTTTCTCGACGAGTCCAATCTAGAACCGGCGACTCCCGATCTCGACTCGTTGATGAGGAGTTTCGAGGAAGAAATTGCTACTGCGTCGTCTTCTCCGGTGCCGGTGGTGGATTTAACGGTGGATTCCGGTGAGTCTCAGCCGGAGTTAGGCTACCTCTTGGAAGCCTCCGACGACGAGCTTGGTCTACCGCCTTCAGTTACTTCGAATAGCCAACAGGAGTTTGACGAAGCGACCGAGTTTGCTCGAGTAACGACCGATTCGTCTGAGACCAGTGAGATGTGGAGGTTTGAGGATCAGATCCCGAACTACGACGCTTTCGAACTGGAAGCCGGAGATATGTTCAGCGGCAGCCACGCGGCCGAGTATGTGGGTTTGGATGGGCTGTTGGAGTATTCGAATCTGTGTTCTGATGCGTTGGATAACTCGGATTTTCTCTGGCGGCAAGAATCTCTGCCGGCTCAATAGTTAGAAACGTCGCCGATTAATTTATGTTTTGCGTTAGGAGTAGATACAGATGCCGCAGTTGCATATAGAAATTGGTTCGTTTTTTGTTTCCTTTGTATTTTGATTACACAGTGGAAATTCATTTTTGTTCATGGTTATGCTTTCTGGATAAAAATTAGTTGAAACCTTGAAAATGCTGTTGCCATCCCCCGTTCTCCGTTGTGCCGAGTTTTATCTAACTATTTTATTTGGACTATAAACATTTTTTTACTTTCCCAAACAGATAGTAAAGAACTTGTTCTTTTACGAGGAACGAACAAAATAATGGGTAGCGCTAATTGTAGAAGCAGCGGAGCCATTGGGTTCGTCATCGTTGTCTTTGTCGTCCGGACATGGTGATTCAGAGACCGTGGATCCTTGGTTGGGCTTTTGGTCCTGGATTCAAGTTACATTCCTTTCTCAAAGCCCTTAATTTTATTGGGTTCTTATAGAAAACCAGCCCAAAACCCATTGTATGATAGACTTTAAAATTTAACCCCAAAAGAAAAAAAAACATATTTTTGGACTTGCGTTCATGTGTGTGCATATGTAAAATTGGTCGCACCTGATCAAGTGGAAAGGCTGATCATCGTCCACACAACAAGCGGAACAACCAACGATAATCGAAGTCAACGCCAAGTCGTCGGATAAAAACATATGACCGAGTTGCACAGAATCTAAACCCCTCCCACTGCAAAAGCTGAAGGCTGTCGTGCATTTTTAATTCAACCTTTCCCAACTTCCTCCATATTTCCTATTCAATTTTCAATTTCTTGCGTTGGGAAAAGTAGAAAGCAGACCCTTTCCAGTTTCCATCATCGACAGGTAGAACAGTCACTTGGCCTCCATTTTTTCGGAACCCGAACGTCGGTTCTTCAATCTAAAGTAGATGAAGCAACTACGATTGGAGAAATAACACTTTTGGATCTCGATCTCCCCATTCGCCGGCTTCCATGGCTAGGTACCCCTTTCATTTTCACAACTTTTGGATCATTCTTTTCCTTGCAATCTGGTGTTGGGGTCTGTTTATCTTTGATAGTCATCATTCGCTTGCTTGATTCGAGTTAGTTACTAATCTGGGATTACATTAAAACCAAGTTAAGTGGTCGTAAATGCACAACTTGGTTAGGTTTTCGGTTTTCCTGTCCCTGTTAACATGCTCAGAATGATGCTATTGCTATGGTCCTCGAGGGGCTTTTTCTTAGGAAAGCTTGGTTCATGGTATTTTGTACAATATAACCGTAGATATACCCTTTACATCCTTTGTTTTGAGGCATCTGAAACTGAAACACACTTTCCTGTACCGAAAACAGAGGCATCTTATGTTGAAGATTGTTGGGAGAGTAACCGTGCTAATTAAGGGGTTTAATCATGGGTTTATAAGTAAGGAATACATCTCCATTGGCACGAGGTCTTTTGAGAAAATCAAATGCAGAGCCATGAGAGCTTAGGTTCAAAGCGGACAATATCATACCGTTTAGGAGTTCCATGATTCATAACATCTTATTACTAAACTTCCATTTTCTTGCTTCTCGTTCTCCTCCTGATATGTTTTTCAGCGTGTGTTCTTGTGGAGCTACTAGAACAGTCTAAGTTTAAGATACCCCTTCAAAGTCTTGCTGTAAACACTACAAAAACTATCTTTTTTTGATTCTATAATTTGATAAAGATTGATGGATATTTTCATCATGGGGCATAACTTGTTTGCATTATGCATTGGAGCTCTAAACAGCTCATGGTTTTGACTTCTGGGTGTTATGTTTGATTTATGCAGACCTTCATGGTTGGTAGACAGCAATAGAATTGCAACAAAAATTAAGAGTGCATCTGGAACAAACAATCCTCGAAGTGTTGAATGGGAAAGCAACCCCAGCAGAAGTTGTCCAAATTGCCTTCATACAATTGATAACAGTGATGTATAACTTCAACTGTTTATTTAATACAAAGTTACTGGTGATTTTGATTAGGTCTTGTTCTTGTTGGTTCTTAGAGCAGTTGAAATCTCTTTGTTTGTAGGTTGCTCATGAGTGGCCAGGATTACCTAGAGGTGTAAAATTTGATCCTTCTGATCAAGAAATTATATGGCATCTGCTAGCCAAAGTTGGCATTGGTGGTTCAAGGCCGCATCCGTTCATCGATGAGTTTATACCAACAGTCGTTGAAGATGATGGCATATGTTATACTCATCCTCAAAAATTACCAGGTTTGTCATCACTGGATGAATACCAATTGTTCAACATGATACTACTAACTTTTTGTTTAATATAATGCAGGTGTTAAGCAAGATGGCAGTGTATCCCACTTCTTTCACAGAGCAATCAAGGCATACAATACTGGAACTCGAAAGCGTAGGAAGATAACAGACGATGATTTTGGAGACGTTCGGTGGCATAAGACTGGAAGGACAAAGCCAGTGGTCATTGATGGGGTTCAAAAAGGGTGCAAGAAGATCATGGTTCTATACATGAGCTTTGCCAAAGGAGGTAGAGCTGAGAAAACCAATTGGGTTATGCACCAATATCACTTAGGGACGGAGGAAGACGAGAGAGATGGAGAATATGTCATTTCCAAAATATTTTACCAGCAACAAAATGTTAAGCAAGGTGAAGTTATTGAACAGGAAGTTCCTGAAATCATTGATGCTATAAAAGTCGATCCCCGCACTCCTAAGTCTGCGACTCCCGAGCCTCCTCGCGTCGAAAGTAGATGTGTGAATGTCGATCCGGAACAGGATTCTGTAATCACTTCCACTAGGGACCTTGCTGAGGTACATGAAAGTCTTCATTTTTGTGATATGCATATGAATTGGATTAATATGGATATTGAAAAAGGATGGTCACCTCTTGTTCCAATCTAACGAGTCTGCTTATTACCAGGTTCAACCTGAATTTGAGAAAGACAAATGTGATATGAACAAACCAGAAGGTTGCTCTGAGGAAGTGATTGACGATGACGAAAATCGAATCGAGGAAGAACCGAAATGGTGGGAAGGAGAGTCACAGAACATATTGGACTCCCAACAACTTGTGGAAGCATTGTCTCTGTGTGATGATATCTTTCAGAGCCAGTCTCCCCCTAGGGACGGGAACGCTAACAACCACGGCGCATCAGGGAGCAAGTCTTGCTTTTCTGAATATGCAAAATTAGGAGCAGATGATCTAAGGAAGGATATAGAAGAGTGTCAAAATCTTGTCCTTGATCCTGCAAACATCGAACTTGACACACCTCCAGAGTTCAGACTTAGTCAGCTTGTATGTCTAAACCTTCATTCTACTACACCCAGTTGAGTTCATTACTTTGAAGTAAAATGACGTTTCTTTGTTCTTGTAACAGGATTTCGGGTCGCAAGAAAGTTTCTTGGCTTGGGGTGGCAAGGCGGCGGATGAGTAAATAACGTGGATTCTGCATCTGTTTTGAGAAACTCGAAAGTGGTGATGTTTTGGCTGACATTTGCTCAATGACACTCCTTAAACTCCCTTAAGCTTGTGTTGAATTTGTTATGGAACATTGAAAAAAAACAAGACATTTGTAAAGAAAAACAGAGGAGGGGTCGATCCCAAGTTCACAACTTTAAGCCTGTGTTTGTTCTAAAATTGGTGATCACATGAGCTGCCCAACACAATGGGCTGTAAAATGAAAGAAAATGGGTGTCGCCCGGCCCGACTGCGTGTTGCTGTGTCGACAGGCGTATTGGATGGGTGCCTCTGCGTCCACCATTTTGGTCCCTCCCTCCCTTCTCTTTCTCATCATCTCCATCTTTCCACACGTTTCTCGTGTGATTTGACAATGGCGGTGTAGAATTATTAGATTTTTTAATCTTTAAACCATTTGATTTGATTCGAGCTTTTAATATTATCATCGAACTCGTTAGGTTGGGCGATCTCATAAGCTTAAGGTTATGTCAAAATTTAAGTAATGATAAACCAAGAATGTAAGTATACATGGAGTTCGACTTGTATTTAATAATTTATAGTCGTTGAAAGATAAGTAGATTTTTGATGAATTGATGAAGAGATGGAGGATGTGGGAGGGAAGGCCCACCGTTTGATGGAAGAATCAGACGGCTGTGGTGGGCCAACAGATTGGGAAGCACACGTGGACTTGATAAGCCTGCTGTTTTGACCAACCACGTTCTAACGTTCTGTCGTTTTCCCTGTCAGAGGTGCTACTCTCCTGTGTGGCCGACACCAGAATAACATTTCCTTTTCACTTTCTCTAATCTTCTTGATTCCACCACGTGTCACTAATCGTAATTATTTTCCCAATTTCAAAAAAATATTTTCCCAATTTCAAAAATTAAAAGAGGAAATTTTAAAGTTGGAAGAAAAAAAATAATAATAATAATTAACTTATTTTATTTAATTAGTATAAATAAATGGAATAACAGGAATTCGGTATTTCTAATCATTAATATGTAATTAAATCAATATTTAATGTATGTCTCTTAAAGAATATTAAAATTCACGACATAATGTTGCCTCTTGTCAAAAATGAAAAAATTTGTTTGTCTAAATGTCTAACCTTTGTGGGATTATGTTATTTTAAAAATAAATAAAAAAATGCAGAACGGTTTGTAATATATTTTAAAAACATGGTCGGTTTGGTTGAAATTTGATGAATGATATACCGATTTTATATAAAATATATGTGATTTCTATTGTTTATCAATGCAGATATTTCTGCAAAAAACTGCCAAATAGTCCAAAAAAAAAAGAAATAATTTTGTATATTACTGAAATAAAAATGAGAAGAATGCTATTGCCACCTGTTTGTGATAAAAACAAGAAAGGGATAAGGTTGTAAGCCTTGAATTCCATGATTAATAGATTTGTGGTGGACATATTGCAAAGTTTTGGAGGGACATTTTATAAGGAACATTTATATTATGCTATGGATAGTTTGGATAATGGAATGATTATTTAGTATTCACAAATATTATTATCTCTAAGAATATATTTAAAAGAATAAATTGTTTAAATTTATTACCATTCTAATAATTGAGCTCATGATGTGAAGTTTAAAAAGAATCTTGTGCAAGCGTGGTACACGTCCATGTATACTCTAAAGTGTAGGTATAGTATGAATTTACTATAGATTAGGCCTAAACACATGTTGTCGAATGATAGAGCTACATGACAAGTCTAGAATACAAAAGATTTCGAGAGCATGATGTGAATAGTTAGGTAGGCAGGCTATAAATCTTGTAATGAATGAAAATTGGAAAATTTAAAGGTAATATTATTAGTTAATCCAAAAGGATTGGGGAAAATGAAAGGCAAATTAGGAGAAAATATTAGAAAGAGATTGGTCGGTGGTTGCACAAGAGACAACTGGCTTATGCAAAGAAAAGGGCAATAATTGAAACCCCTTTTTGACCGCCAACGACTCTCAAATGGTGACCCACACCAATCCTAAAATATTTACTACTATTAAATACACGCCTTTCATCATATTATCCACTTTGAATATAAATGCTCGTGATTTTATTTTTGGCTCCAGATCTTCGCAAGACTATTTCTTTTAAACATTCGACAGCTAATTAATTATTGTCATGTAATTATTTTGTGTAAAGTTGTAGAAGAAGATGACAAAGTAAATGAATAGTTAAATTATTTTGGTGTGCTGTCTGAAAGGACCAAAAAGGAATGGGGACGTTAATTTGGACGAAAGTAGTCAAAATCCAACTCCAACTCCAACTCCAACTCCAACTCGTATGAATATCTTATCACGAACTTTAAATTCTTATATCATTAATGGGCGTACCTTAAATTATCGATTCTTTTTTTTACTGATCTCAATTAAGATGGTGTAATAGTTTTTGTTTATGATGTATGGTAGTGTTGAAGATGTTATCAAAGATTATAAAGAATCACTTTGATTGGATAGATTAGCTTGATTGAATCATGGTTAAAGTATATAACTTTATCTGATTCCAATATCCCAAAAGTATGCAGCTTTTAGAATCCTTCTAGCTTAATAGGGTATCAACCAAACAAAATCTTGTAAACTTTAAACAATAGGGGTTTCAACATTTGATTTAATTATATCAATAATCAATGAAATTAATATTGAGTTTATTAATTAATAGAAAAACCCCATGAAGTTTGGTTTGGATATTAACCCTCTAACCCCTATAATATCAACGAGAAATAAACCTGAACTTAAATTCTTCAAAAAGTAACCAAATATATGGTTTCTTTACGGAAGCTTTAACCAGCTAGCATCCAATGAAGATGATGTAAGATTTGAATGGGAAATAGGAATACAAAAGTAAAGGGCAGAGAAAAAGCGATAAAGAGGGGGGGAAAAAGGGAGAAATCCAAGTGGTGAAGGTTTAATTTTGAGAGGGTAAAAGTGAATTTAAAAAAGAAGAGCAGTGAGCAGGTGGGTGGGTGTGGAGAATCCAACCACATTATTTCCAATTTCATTGTTGAATTTTGAATTGAGTACCCACAGCCCCAGATGAGTATCAAATTCGCATGCAATTGGTACCAAACTCAAAGGAGGGTAATAATGGAGAGGTTGAATAATAGTAATAATTGATGCCAACATTTACAATGTTATTAGGCAATACAAAATTGTGTCCCAAGTGGAGAAGAAAATGAATTGTATGAAGGGGATAGGATGTACAAAAAAAAAAATATATATATAATGAGAATCAATCATGCCAACAAAGAAGCATTATAACGCAACGCCTTATAATGTAAAGCCTTGCCCTTTGCTCTCTTACAGCTCCACCCAGCCCTCTGCCGCTGGAAAGCCTCCTTTTGGAACCTCCAATGCTGCTGCCGCCGCTGTTCATCTTCATCTTGTTCTTGAAGTTCTTGAAGTTCTTGAAGTTGTTGAAGTTGTTGAAGTTCTTGAAGTTGTTGATCTTGTTGTTGAAGAAGATTTGTTTTTGTTTGGTTGGATTTGAGAAGGGGAAACACAAATGGAGGATTCTTATATAGAAACAGGGAGTGGGTGTGAGTCAGGACTTAGTTGGCTTTTTCCATTTTTATTCATTTTATTATAATAATTATTAATGCATCGCGTGGAGCGTGTTAGAGTCTCATGTGTCCCCCATACCCACCAGACCAATGCTCTCACCTCGGCCCCACCTTTAACTATCATTCACATTATTTATATACATGTAAACATTTTTCAAAATTTGAGCTATAGTTTCATAAAATTAAAATTCATACAAAATCATATTAATTAATGCTATAGTTTTATGGCAATCAGATGATATTATATATTTTGAATTTATTGCGTGTATATATATATAGTCCAAGCTAAGTAGAATATATAGAATGATATGAGTGAGTGAGACTGATCTTATCCTAATAATTTTTTTGTTAAAAAATATTGATTTTGGAAAGTGAAGCACAAAGACAATGAACCATTTGTGAGAGACAAAAACAATACACGATAATGCACATATAATTGAATATAAATTACACATACGTTGTATCTAAATGAGAGAAGAAAAGAAAAAGGGAGTTTTTATGGTAAGGAAATTAGAGGACAAAGAATATTTAAGAGCATGGGGGAGGTCTACCAGCCACCAGCACAGTGGGTCGCCCATTCAACCAACAACGCCACCAAGCTTGCATTCTTTTTTCGATTTTGTCTCATCTCTATAACCCCAATTCAATCATCTAAGATTCACCCTCGTCTTCTCCTAACATCATATTATATGTCATATTATAGGTCGTTATGTCATATGAATATTTAATTTTGATTTATTTACTTTTTATGAGATGCTAGATATCTATTTCTTAATGAGTATATATTAATAAATGCGTTAATCTTTAGTTGTTTTTTTTTTAATAACTCTAATCAAATTGATTCAAGTAGTTTTTATATTTAAAAAAATCATAATGCTTATTTATTTGGAAATAAATTATTGGGAATGCGGAATTTATTGCAGGGATTAGGGGTATAATATGATGAGGAATTGAGAGCTCAACCTAATAATGATAATGATAATAATAATAATAATTAGAAATTAAAGTGGTTGTTTTGGGTGCATTATTCCCATTTCTGATTCTTTGGTTAGCTGGGGGGAAAATGAATTATTGAAATGTGGTATCAAATAAATGGGACCTAAACTATAAACTATGTATATTTTTGGTATGAATGATTAAAATATATGGGTTTAGTATATGTAATGTTAAGGGTAACGTAAATGTTGAGAGTTTGGAGTTGGGGGGTTTCATATATATTTGAATAATTGATATCGATATTGGAGCCCATAGTTGGAAATGGGTATTCTATTTGATTGGCTTTTGGGGGAGTTTGAAGTGAAATCCCACACGCACCATTTTCAAAAAGGTCGTCCTCCAACTTTTTTCTTTGTTTTTTTTTTCCCCCTAACAGATCTGCAACTGAAATTTCGAGGCAATTGTAAGCAAATAAAATAAAACAGAGAAGACAGGGCACCTCATTTGGGATCATATCCTCCTTTACCACTCTGCCCATCTCCAACAATAAAACCCTAACATTTCAGAATGGTTTAGGGTTTAAGAAGAGTTTAGGGTTTAGGGTATTTTAGGGTTTCAGAAGAGTTTAGGGTTTTTAGGGTTTCAGAAGAGTTTAGGGTAATTTTAGGGTTTCAGAAGAGTTTAGGGTTTGGGAATGTTGCTGTTTAGGGTCAGAGTTGCACGTGAACTTCTTCCCCTTCTCATTTGCTTTGCCCTTCACGTTTCCCTTCGTCCCATCAATCGCTACATACCAAAACTCCCCCACGTGGATCCTCCTTTTTTTCTTTTCCTTTTTAAATATTCAAACCCCACATTACTGCATTTAAGAATATGGGGTCTCATCCCCTCTTTTCTTTCAATCTTCCCTAAATTTTATTTTATTTTTTGTACAATAAATACTACCACTACTTGCCACACATTTCATGTCTTATAATTTAATGTTCTTGTTTACTAGATTAGGCACCTTAAATATAACAAACTCATATATTTAAATTTTATCTTGAAAAAAAAAAAACAAAAAACAGAGAGATTTAAATTTAAATATATCATCCATAAATAAGGGTCATCGTTGCACGTGTATCCCGTCTCAACGCAAATATGGAAACAAAGTCGGTGGAATAGTGTGCACGTGCGTCTCGCATGTGCCCATGTTTCTATTTTTTTGGGCCTTCTTAATACATCAAATTGGGCTGCTTTACCTTTGGGCCGAACCAATGGGCCTTTTTGGGCCTTCTTTTTTAATGTACATATGTGTATAGTTTAATGATTAAGGTATTCAACTTTCGTTAATTAATCCATTAATTTTAATAAAAACTTTACAACATCACTCATTCACTCACTAATTTCATGAGTTGGATTAAAAGAAAGCATATGATTGCAGTCACTGATTCAATCTACATCACATCACAGAGATCGTTTGAACCTAAAAAATCATTTTGTCTAAAAATAAAAGAAAAAAGGAATCCGTTTTTACAATGTTGCAGGCTGTAGCCCAGCCCAAAATACAACCAACCCAACAGGCCGACGCGCCCCACGGTTGAACCATGAGCTCAGCTTAATGAGCCGTCACCGGCGGCAGAGCTTCCTCCGGCGACTTCAATTATCAGAAAACAGAGAGGAATGACGAGAAAGATCGTAAGGAGCCCATAAGCTGTCGAGTGGACATGGCTTCTTGGCATCCAATCTGAGCCATGGCTTCCCCTTCCCACTCCAATGGAGTAGACTGGCTGGACCAGGATGAAGATTCCTACAAACCCCTTTCAGATTATCCCCGCCCAGCCCATGTTGGTTCCACCGGTGCGCTACTCCTTCCACATCGCCAGCAAAAACGAGCAAAAATGGAGGCAGCGATCCCAACTCATAAATTCTGTTCCTCTTCTGAATCCTCATCCATTTCTCCAACCTTTCCGTGTACTTCCCTTCCCTCCATTTCTCCAAATCGATAACCATCACCCCTGTGTTGAAATAGCACGCTTTCCGCCCCTTGAACGCCGCCGCGTGTTCCGAATTCAACCAGAATTTCGGGGTGAAGTAATTCGTGAAATTTGCATGGCAATACTCCGGCGCTCCCAGCACGTGATTCCCCAAATTGATTTTCCAAAGCTTCGCTACATCGTCCACCACCACCAGATCTGAATCGAAGTAGATGATTCTTCCGACGGTGGTTGGTAATAGGTCCGCTAGATACATTCTCGCGTAATTCAGCGGCTGATCTAAAGCTCGTCGAATGGAGTAGGTGATTTTTCCTCTTACCAGATTTGAATCGAAATGGTAGAGATAGAAGTTCAGGTAGGGGAATGTGGTGGTGATAATACGCCGAAGCTCTAACCGCCGGTGAGTGACGATGAAATGGAACACGATGTTTTCCGGGCAGGATGAGTGCTGAAGTACTGAAAACACTCCGGCCACCGATCCCCGAAGGTACGTACCGTCTAAAGTCATGGCGATGTGGATGACGGATGGCTTCGTCGTACGGAGACATTCTCGACCGTTTCGGAATGCCGGCGCTTCTCTAAACACCGGAAGGTCACCGGCGACGACCGTCGACGGAACCCATACGGTTACGGCGATGAAGAAGAGTAGAACCAGAAAGGCCATTAGGGTTTTTCTTTCCTTTTTTTCGAGATGTGGAAAAGGAAGACGAAGCATTTGAGAAGAAGAGAAGGGTAAAATCGGGAATTCAGAATGAATTACTTTTTGGTGGGGCTGGAATATTAAAAGGACAAATGAAGCCAGGCTGGAAATTGAAATGACCTCATTTCATTCATCGCCGTGACTATGGTCGGGGTTTTGAAATTGTGTGGACGTGCCTAAAAGAGCTTTCATCAAGAGCCGTACGATTGGTCTAATTCGAAATGAACGGTTCTGATGGGAAGCAAATTTGCTTATACTAAACATTTGACTTAATTGAAATCCCGTGACAAAAACACCAAATTATCGGTGCTGTTAATGCAACGACACTATATTGAGACCGTTGGATTAAGCGCTGTGATAATCGTCACCGTCAGACATGGGTGGGTGGGGGGTATGAAATGCTGGGATTGGACAGCCACTTGCGTCTTGATTTGTTGGAATTTAATTTTGACGTGTGTCGTATTAATGTAGCGTACAAAATATTTTATCATTCCTCCTAATGTTTTATTTATGGTATTGTAAATGCCTGCAATTAATTAAATCTTTTTATTTACATTTTCTTTCTTCCCTTCCTATTTATAGCAGCGAATTAATGTGTTGCCAAGAATACCCAAGTTATATATATATTACTTTCCGTTTATACCCTTGGTAGATACAAATAATTACCATCATCCTCCAGAATGCGCTTCATTTGGAAGCCTTTTCGTCTGAGCCCACAGTTTCGGAGTTTGGGCTATTTAAAACAAACTATCTTTTTGGTTCATCTTTTAAATTAAGTGGTTGAATGGGCCGGCCCGTAAAAGCCCAATATGATTAAGTTTGATTAAAAAAAGAGTTTAATATTATGCTTTATTTTACACCAAATTTTACGACAGGAAAGTATTAAATAAAATGTGGGTTCTACAAATCTAAAACCAAAACAGAGTTTATTACTTATTATACCACAATTTTTCATTTTCTGTAAAACAAACCATTTATTCATTTTTATTTTGTATTTTTCATCAAATAAATACTTTTTTCCTTGTTTGTGGTAAACACTAACCGTGGGAATTACAAACTGGGAATATTATTTATTTATAATTTTCTATATATATATATTTTTTATAAATGGTATGAAATAATTGTTTGTAGTACATGCATTTCTGTACATTATTGTTGTGTTTTATAGTAACAAAGTACATTCCCAAACAAATCACATGCATGCATTCAATCTCCATCCGTCCCCATTCTTTGACTAAATCAAATCCAAATATTCATAAATTATTTCACATATATATATATATCAAGGGCAAGGACAAATAAGTAATTTACTCGTAGGAAATGGGTTGCACATTAATGCATATCTCACATTCATTCAATCCATTTCAAACTATGCAATTTTAAATAATGCGATTAACTCTGTGTATAGATTTGAATGAAAAATAATAATAAGCTTTGGACGCTTATGTAGAATTTGTGACATACTAGAATTCTTTTTTATTTTTTTATTTTTTTATTGACGTACATAGAATACTTAATAAATTTTAATTTGAATGGCTTACTTTTTATTTGATTGACTCTTGTCTCGATCTTTTTTTTTCTTAAAAAAAATATAATTAAAAAACAACGTAAGAATTGATTTATATAATTCTATTAGTCTTTTAACTCTGAGAATAATTTTAATCAATAAAAATTATTGGAAATGAATTTCATATTCTAGGTCAACTAAAGCAAGAAAAAATATGATATTAAGTAAACGAAGAAGAAGGAGAATTGTTAAATGATCATAATTTGATCCATTGTTTAAGTAAAAAACAAAATTATCTTGGATAAAGCATGAATTAGGTGTTGAATTTATGGATGGAAAAAGAAAAAAAAAAGAAAAGAAAAAGAAAATGAAATTATGTATCTTATCCTCTCCAATCTCCACCAATAGGAGATAAGAGAAGGAGAAGAGAAGACGCATGGTATGATGCCTATGTGGTATACAGAGTCCTCAAAGTGGGCCCCACTTGTACAACCAATCACAATTAAGATTTGTTGCAGTCAACAAAAGCAGCCACCCACAACCTCATCTCTTTGAACACCACCTCATCATTGGCTACATTTTTCACTCCAAATATATATTTTTAATTTTTCCTATTATAATTTCTTAATCCAATATATTTAAAAAATAATTAATATGATGTTGGTTAAGATAAAGTTCGAATTTGGTATGATTCACAATGTATAAAACCAATAGTGTTTATATGAATTATTAACTCATAAAGTGGCAGATGAAATTTAAAAAAAAAATGATATTATATTCCTTGAAAGGACAACAAGTTGAGCTAAATTGGTGACAGCATTAATTAAAATTTTATGGCAGGATATTTTATATTCCATAATTAATAATATTAATATTATTGGATCGTGGGGGAAAAAAAAAAATACAAGTGACCACCAATACCATAATAGAGGTTTTAATTATTTGTTGTTTATTAGCTAAGATGGGTGATGTGGATGTTTGCGTGAAAGTGATTGGAGGATTTAATATAGCCACTCACCACGTAGTCCAGCAATTTTCATGTTGTTTAGAATAAAACAATAATTTAAATTAATGTTGTTCTGTCCTCACGTGCCTTAATCCGCGTTAGTTTGCCACGTCACCATAATTTATATATATATATATATATATATTTTTTTTTTCTGAATATAATTATTTATTTTTATTACTTGTCATATTCATTGTGAAGCTACAACAAGTGTTTGGTAAAATCTGTGGTTTGAAAAGCTACTTGGTGAGAACAAGTTGCGCTCTCAAAAAACCATAATCAATTAAAGGCATCCAATAAAGTGTACCGCTACGGAAATCCCACTCAAAAGTTAGTCGATCAATTTAGCTGTGTTCCTATACAATATTACAACTATTCAATTAATTAATTGTAGATTACAAAAAGTACATTATCTTTTTTCAAGATAATTACTATTCCTAGAAATGAGTCGTACAAAAATTTTGAATGCATGATTTGTTGGTATGGTTCGGGTGGGTTCGATGGAAGAACAGTGTTGGAAATAATGTGCATAGTTGAAGAAACAAGAATATGGAATGAGTACCTAAAAGACAAAGGCAATAGGAAGCTTAAATTTGAGTGACACCCCAACCGTGAGTCACAAGGACGCCGGGATTTAATAATGAATTTATTTAAATTTAAAAAAAAAAAAGAAAAAAAGAAATGCAGGTGGGGGCCCAGGGGAAAACCCAGGACATTTCCGTACATACATCAGCCAATTTATGTATATAAAAGGATTCATTCGCGCGTTGGAGTGGGGCCCAAGAAACCATTGGATCGAGACGGTGGAGGGCCGTTGATTGAGAGGAAGGAGGGACGGTGGAGATCGGGGGAGAAGGGGAATTATTGGAGGTGTGATGCAAAGAACACAAGAAAAGAAGATAAGCTTAGTTGAGTCGAGTCGAGAGGATGACATGTCAGCGCTGGGCTGGAAACAATAGAATGGGGATGTTTTTTGTTCCTTAAATTAAATTTTTTTTTTTTTTTTGTGAAAAAGAAAAAAAAAAAAAAAAAAGTGGGGGGAATCTGGTGGGTGACTAAGATGAACCTAGGCAATAAGGACAAACGAATAAGAGGATGACACGGTGGAATTAGGGGTTCGTTTGGAGGTTAGTGGATTTGTATGGAGAGGCTATGGGATGGAAATCCAATCCCTGTGAAACTCAAGGGCCCACTCCCCCATCCTAGTGGGAACTAAATTTCTGAAATAAGCACTTTCTTTCTTCTTCTACCGACACTTGGACGCTTCCTATTTTCCTTTTTATTTTCGCATATAATATAATAAAAAATAAAAAAAACCATAAGGGGAAAATTAATATTAATAATATTATTATTTAAAGAGGTAATTATTGTGGTTGGTAGTAACCAGAAGCATAGAGCAGATATATGAGAAAGAAGAAGAAGAAGAAGAAGAAGAAGCAGCAGCAGGCGGCGGGAGGCGCAGCAGAATCAGTATGAGTATGAGAATCAGAAAAGATACATCCCACATGGGGAAATATTTTAATTAAAAAAATATGTTATAAAAGATGGAGAGAGAATTGAGGGAAGTTTCAGGGGGGATGAACTACTAGAGGGAAAACACGGTCCAGGGTCTCATGTGAACCCCATCAACTTGTTCGCCCCCACTTCTCCCTTCCCCCTACAGTTGACCCATATTTTTCCATAAATATCCACTTTCTTTCTTTATTTCTTTTTTATTTTATTTTATTTTATTTTATTTTGAAGTCCACCCTATAAATCCACCCTTCCCCCCAACGCCCCATTCCACTTCATTCCACTTCATTCCCATTCTCCCCTCTTACTTTTCTCTCCCTCAGTTTCCCATGGACGGGATTTGCATTGACCAAACCACTTCCACTGAATCCCAATCCACAAATTTCCCCCTCCTCAAATCTCCACCGCCGGAGACTAGTCTCTGCCGCGTCGGGAGTGGCTTCACTAGTGTTGTTCTCGACTCTGACTCATGCGGCGTCGAGGCGGAGTCACGGAAATTGCCCTCCTCCCGTTTCAAAGGAGTGGTCCCACAGCCCAACGGCCGCTGGGGCGCACAGATTTACGAGAAGCATCAGAGAGTATGGTTGGGGACTTTCAATGAAGAGGAAGAAGCAGCACGTGCATACGATGTCGCTGCCCAACGCTTCCGCGGCCGTGACGCTGTCACCAATTTTAAAGATGAAGACGACGACGACGACGTATCGGCCTTCCTCAACTCCCATTCCAAAGCAGAGATCGTGGACATGCTACGTAAACACACCTACCTACACGAGCTCCATCAAAGCAAACGAAACGCCGGGTTATCCGGTTTAGATCGCAAACATAACCGTTCGTTGTCCGGGTTGGATTCGGACGCTCGCGAACTTCTATTCGAAAAAGCCGTAACCCCAAGCGATGTAGGAAAATTGAACCGTCTCGTCATCCCAAAACAACACGCCGAGAAAAACTTCCCTCTCCAAACCGGTTCCACCGCTTCCTCGAAAGGTCTGTTGTTGAACTTCGAGGACGGAGGAGGCAAAGTGTGGCGGTTCCGTTACTCGTATTGGAATAGTAGCCAAAGCTACGTGCTAACCAAAGGGTGGAGCCGGTTCGTGAAAGAAAAGAATCTGAAAGCCGGTGACATTGTGAGCTTCCTCAAATCTCCCGGACAGGACAAACAGCTGTACATCGAATGGAAGTCCAGAAAGGCGTCGCCCACAACCGACCCCAACATGAACCCGGTTCACATCGTCCGACTCTTCGGAGTTGACATCGTCAAAGCTTCTTCGCCAAACACTGGGTGCGGCGAGAAGAGGAGAGAATTGGAATTTCTCGCTTTTCAATGTACCAAAAAACAAAGGATAGTCGGAGCATTGTAACCAACAAATTTCCTTCTTCCTTTTTTTCTTCCTTTTTTTCTTCCTTTTAATTGTATAAAAAGAGAAAAAAATTTGAACCTTCCAACCTAATTGGCAAATCTAATTATATATTTGATTATTTATTTTTGATTTGGCACAAATCTGAAGAATCATTTATTCACTTAATTGATTTGAAATTAGTGTATTTTGCACTTGATTATCAATTCCAATCCTTTCCTTTTCTGCACATATTTTGTTTATGCTTCATTTGATTCTATTTCTAATTTTGGAAGATTTCAAAAATCTAATTCTATGGTATAAATTGATTTCTCATTCCTAAATTTATAAATTATCTGTTACTCATTTAAAAAAAAAAAAAGAAATTAAAGGAAAGAAAAAAAAAATGAACAAGTTGAAGAAAGAATCATTGCTTTAAACTTGTAAAATGCAATAGGCATATAAATATATATATATATATATATATAAAGAATTATAAAAGTTGTAGCAAACTGACAAACTTACTCTCGTTCACAACTTTGCCTCCTCCAAAGACCAAAACCCCCTCATATTGGACCACTTTTCCACATTCAAATACCTCTTTTTTAATTACTACATGTTCGTTTTTAATTAAATTAATACAAAATACTCTTTGACCTTAATTAAAAATTATCCGAAAATTTAAATGCATAATTGACATGTACCCATCATTTTTGTATTAATTTAGCCATTTTCCCTCCTATTTGTTTTACCTGTTCTTGTTGTTTTGACATAAAAGTTGTGTGTTGAGTGAGTATTAATAAATGAAATGCATATCATATGATCTGAATAATTTATGAAAATGACACATTCCAACCACTCTACGTGAATTGTTGAATATGTTAATACTTGCCAGGAACCAATAAAAAAAAAAATTGTACCTTCTCCTTTTTCTTTTTATTATTATTATTATTATTACCAATTTTAATTTTTTATTTCCAAAATGTTTTCTACCTTTCAATTTATGCTCACAAATTCCTTATTCCAATCTCTATTCAATGAATGTGTTCAAACTAAATGGGCCGGCCCAAAACTATTTGAAGCCTGACTAATTAAATGGCCCATCCCTGCAAGCGTCACCGGGCCGGCCCAATATTGATAACTGTATACCCCTCACAATCTCGCGTGTATTGCAATTTGAATATATATATATATATATATATTTTTTTTTTTTTACTTACCTTTTTAGTATAAATAATTTAAAATTAAATATTATTGATAAAACTATGCTAATGATACTCATATGATATGCAGCCGTAGTACAGAGATAGTGAAATTTGTACAACCTTTATGAATTTGTGTACTACAACTTACTTACACATTGCATTAATAGTTGCAAGTACACTCTCAAGAAGTACTCCCAACTTTATTATTCATAAACCATTTCGGATACTGAATCAAATAAACATTTCATATATATAAACATAATCTAGATACGTCCGACGAGGATTCTACGTTACTTTCCATTTTTTATAAGATGGTCGGTTTACTTATCTTGTTCCAATTGGTTTGTACCTAATGTGATATCAAAGTCCATGCAATCCAACGAGTTACAAATGGTATTAGAATTAAATACTAGAAAGTGTGCAAATGAGGACGTTGGATACTTGGATGGGATTGTGTGAGATGGCAAGGCAAAAGGATGTAAATAATGATCCGAAAGGATAACAAAAAAATCCCATTAGGTATCCAAATTTGGTTAGAAAAATCTGGAAAATATAAGATTAAAAAAGAAAAAGAGAAAATGATATTAATTAGTCTTTGATCTTATCTAGTAGTAATAAAAAGTCATGGGGGGTGATGACGTCATTAACAGCCCACAGATATATATCGAAAAAAACAAGAATAAAATTCCACGAATCTACAAGACCCGAACCCTAAACCTCCAATCGGAAAGATTCGATGTTATATGCGACGCCACGACTTCGACCAATCCCTCTCTTCTTCTCTCTCTCTCTAGAATCCTCCATTGATTCTCTCTCCAGAAACTCCATTATGTTGAGTTTCTGAATTTTGGGATTTTATTAACCCCATTATTCATTCTCTTCCTCTTCTTTATTTCTCTATTGTTTTCCCCAAGTTTATTCCTTTTCTTGATTCTATAGATTCCATTATTCCGCTTTCCAGTTCTTTCTCATTGCTCCCTTCGGATTTTTCTATGTTCCATTTTCGATCGCCCCACCTACTCCTTCCTTAAATAAACCAACCCCCCCTTTCACTTCTAAATCAATCTGGGTTTCTTTCGTTTTCTGCCATGGGTTTCGTTGATAATTTTCTGGATATTCGAGTCGGAATGGATTTGAGGCACTATGCTGATGCTCTGGATCAAGAACGTCGCAAAATTCAGGTCTTCCAGCGCGAACTTCCCCTTTGTTTGGAGCTTGTCACAAGAGGTAATTCTATCTTCCAATTACTCTTCTCTTTTTCTCTTACTTGTTTTGTTTAATTTTGGGTACGATTTGTTTCCCCCTTTTTTGCAGCTATTGATTCTTGCCGGCAGCAGTTATCTGGGGTGTCAACAGAGAGCTCTGAACATACTTCCAGCGATGGCCCTGTTTTGGAGGAGTTTATCCCGATTAACAGAGCGTCTGTTGATTCCCATTTTGAAAATGAAGAAGATGAGCTGTTACAACCAGAGAAAAACGAAGTGGGTCGATCGGATTGGCTTAAAACGGCTCAGCTTTGGAATCAATCACCGGAATCTCCCATTACAGAGGTACAATTTCATCATCATTACTCTGTTTCGATAAACAGAGAACGAGCGAGAACTTTCTGGGAAAGTTTTGTTAAATTTGTTCCCTTTTTGCAGGATGTTGTTAAGGAAACGGCGTCGTCTGCTGTTGAGGTAAAGAACAATGGCGGTGGCGGTGGCGGTGCTTTTCAGCCGTTTCAGAAGGGGAAAACCACTCCATTAAAACTAGAGGCGGCGGTGGACGTCGCTAAAATAGTCGGCTCTTCTCCGATTCGTGAGGCGACGACGAGTTCGACGGCGGAGACTAGTAAACGAGAGGAAAAGGAATCTCAGACTCGGAGAAAACAAAGGCGGTGCTGGTCGTCGGAGTTACACCGGCGATTCGTTCACGCACTTCAACAGCTTGGCGGCCCTCATGGTACACAAACAAATTCGTGTTTCTTTTTTTCTTTCTTCTTTGTGAAGGGATTTGTTCTTACGTGTTTTTAATTACAGTTGCTACGCCGAAACAAATCAGAGAGTTAATGAAGGTTGATGGGCTCACCAACGATGAAGTTAAAAGCCATTTACAGGTTCATATCGCAATTAATTTATACAAATTTATTTTTTAATTGTAATTTATATCAGAAGTTTGATTGTTCTGTTGTTAATTTAATCTCAGAAATACCGATTGCACGCAAGAAGGCCCACAAATTCTGCAATGCAAGACAGCGGCAGCTCCTCATCGCCGCAGCAATTCGTGGTGGTCGGAAGCTCATGGGTGCCGCCGCCTCCACCGAAGTACACAGTAGCGACAACAGCGAAATCGAGAAATGGGATTTATGCTCCGGTGGCAACGGCGGTGCGACGGCAGATGACGGCAGAGGAAGGGAAGGGGAGGCAGAGCGGCGGAGTTGTTCAATCGAATTCGCCGGTGATGTCTTCCTCGACTCACACCACCACAACCTCGCCGTCGGCGGCGTAGATTGTAGTTTTGGACATTTTTGTTGAATGTTGGAGAGTGGTGTAAAAGTTTTGTAAGTATTGATAAAGCATGTGGTATACATCAACATTTTCACGTGAGGTTTCTTTCCCCATTCTTGGATTTCCTTTATCCTCTTCTTTGTCCTTTTCAACTCCTGTTTATCAATCCATAAAAATTATTGCTTCAATCACGTAATTATCACAACAAAATTTGGAGAAAATAAACTAAAACATAAATCCGGTTTACGATGTCGGATGTCTCGGTCATGCTCGTCTAGGACGTGTTCTCCATTGCAATCCTATTTCACTTGCTTTCATGTTAGATAAACATTTATCATTTCATGTTGTGTAAATACACAAATGTATGACCCGTCACCAAAAATAATGTCTCTCATTGCTAAAATGTTCCAAGATGTGACTAGTTGTTAATTCTGCATAGATTAAGCGTCATCAAAGTTGTTATTGTTGTCTACTTATTTTTAGGTTATAACGTTCATTTCTCTAAAATGGTTATCAATGTATTTTTGGCTCAAGTTTTCTAAATTGTATCTCTCAAACATGACCCGTAAAGTTCAAATTTCACACCATTGATTTGTTCACTGAATTAGAACATCTGACACATAATCGCTGCCTCGTTACCACAAAAATGTAATTATGATATTTGTCGGCATATAAAGGTTTGATTTTGAGTGATGGTTGAAGGACCAAAATTGAGTAAAAGATGAGTATAAATGGAGGTTGAATGTGAACGAAAATGGTTAGTTAAAAAGTCGGAATTTTGGATCTTATCTTTTCTTTTAAGATAAGGTTTCCAACTTAATACTTACTTCTTCTCCTACAAAATTAACATCCCACTAAACCCACCTCCTTAAAAGAGAAGACAAAGGCCAAAACATATCCCTTTCTTTGCTAAATCTTGTCTTCTTCCTCTTGTTCGACGGAAGAAGACGCTTAAAACAAAATACACATAAAATATAGGTCCATAACTACTAAAGTATTATCGAGCATTTTAAGTGAAGGCTTTACTTTTTCATAGTTTGATCGTATGTTGCAAATAATCAGAATCAGACACTATGCTAACGAGAACGCTAGATTGTGAAGTCCCATATCGGTTAGAGAGGAGAACGAAACATCTCTTGTAAGAGTGTGGAAACCTCTTCTTAGTAGAGACATTTTAAAATCGTGAGATTAATGATGATAGATAAAGGGCTAAAGCAAATAATATCTACTAACGGTAGATTTAGGCTGTTACATGTTGCCTCTTGCCACCAATGACTATTGCTACCAATCTCTAGCAACTAGCACTTGTTGTTGCCGAGCACAAATCGTTGCTGCATTACCATCATTGACCATTAGGTCACGACTCACAATCGTTTTTTAAATATAAATTTGAAGTACCGATTCTAATATTATTGATATTTATGGATAAATTGATTTAATTATAAAAAAACTTTTGGAAAAAGGATTTAAAAAAAAAAAAAGCATTTTGGAACCTAGGAGAAGCCATTTGGTGACCTTTTCATTTCACCAACTTTTGGTTCGTATCACTTTCTTTGGTAATACGCATTTTTTCAAAATATTCACGACCAAGTTTTTCAAATTAAAGAATATTATTACCAATTACTCCTTTGACTTTTTGGCCCCCATATTCAACTTTTCACATGTGGTGTATACACGTTTGAATATTCAAACTATTGTTTTTTTTCATCTTTACATAAAATTTATTCACACTTCAAAAAAAAAAAAAACGACACTTTTGATCAAATTAAACTATTTCTAAAAAAATATTTATAAAGATAATAAGAGAGCGTCAATAGACAACCATGCCACTGTAACATCAAAGTATTATTTCATATATATATATATAATATTATTAAATGTATTAGAGATCTCTAGCTAAATATGAAATGCATTCTAAATATGTTATAGAAAAAAATGTTAGATTCACCGGTTATAATCTTCTTGCTTATTTTAATCTCTTTTTGAAACTATACTGAATATAAAATTTATATTTTAAAATTCAAAACTCAAGAGGCTAATTTTGGTATTTCACTTGGATCTATTTGGTAATTGAATATATATATATATAATGGGTTGGTAGATTGATTAAAATATAGTTCAGAAGTGAATTAACAAAAATAAATCACATAAGTGAAACCATTCTTTTATATTTCTCATTGATTATTTTGATATCCATTTAATTTTTTTTAATGTTTTTTAATTTTTATGTGAAGGTCAATGGTGCATGAACCAAATCTTAAGACATAAATTTTAAATTTGTGTCTAATTAAATTTAAAATTTTAAAAATTTCTAATTATTTAAAATGCTACTAAAATCTATTGACATATGTTAACCTTTTAAAAAATATATATTAATCACAAAATTAAAACTTTAAAAATCCATTACCTATAAAATTAGATGGTAATTTAAACTTCTAAAATTATATAAATTTGACAACTATGTAAGTAAGAAAAGGAAAGAACAGGTTTGGTTTTAATTGGTTTGAATGTGGTGTCTTCAGAAAATGTCCAAACTTAAAATTGGTCCCAAAATTCCAAAATTTTATAATAATAATAATAATTATAATAACACTCTTTTTAAAAAAATAATATCAAATTAATTAAATTTCCAACACACCATCTTTAGTGGTTCCGTTAACGATGTGATAGCGCCTCGATTCGAATATTCCGCAATGGTTTCATAATATCCTTTTTTGGTA
The DNA here is from genome assembly GCF_002738365.1 of Cucurbita moschata. Lineage (NCBI taxonomy): Eukaryota > Viridiplantae > Streptophyta > Magnoliopsida > Cucurbitales > Cucurbitaceae > Cucurbita > Cucurbita moschata. Next base: position 2,260,433 of record NW_019268537.1, read on the forward strand.
ATTAATTTATACTATTTAGAATATTCTCTCTCTCTCTCTCCCTCTCCAATTTATTACGTTATCTTTTTTAATTCTGACCTGGCCCACAACACCCCCTCAAGAATCTTGCATCGTCGAGATTCCCCACACTCAGATCTATTTTAATAATATCCTTGGGCCCCCTTCCTTCTACACTTTCCTTAGATTCTTCATCCAACGGTCTCCATTTCACGACCATGATTTTAAATAAACACGCACGCGCAGACGATCGTTGCCCCTGATATGGATAAGTTCGAGGATAGATAGTGACCCTTGAGGGCATAAAAGGCCAAGCGACTTTTGAGGAGCCTTGCAAATACCTTTTTTAATGAAAATTTAGAGAGACTATTTAGAAAAACTTGGAATCGATACATGCATAAAACGACAGCGTTGCATGCTGTTTCTTGTGAGTTATGTGCATGATCCTTTTTGCATTTGGAAAAAAATTCTAACGAATATTCCTTTCTTATATCTTGAATGGTGGCCTAACTTCCAAAGATATTATAAAAATATATTACTTTACATCCTTAATATTGGAACGTTTCATTTTTTATTATTGGATTCTCGATCACAAGATCTAATTTAACATTTAAATATAAATTTATCGATATACTTTTATTAAAATTTTCACTCTTTACCCATGTAAAATTTTAATTAGTTTGACTTGTTTTAGATATTAAGAAATAAAAAACGAAATTCAAAGAAAAAAAAAGGTTCTTCAAATTGTGCATTTGTACCTGTAAAGGTGTAAAAGAAGAAGAAGAAGAGTTCAAGGTGTTGACAATTTTGAACATCATTCCATCTGTCATGAAACCATTGACTAAGACATTATCTTACAAAAAGACATTATAATATGACATGTTTGACCAAAAATGTTGGACTATAAATCAAATTTGGTTTGGTTTGGTTTCTATTCATTTATTTATTTATTTATTTATTTATTTCGAGGTAGCTATACAATAAATATATGTTTAGGCATCAATACTAATTAATCAAAATCATTAAGTCCGTGACTTAAATAAAGTCTTTTGCCTCGATTTTGTTTCAACTACATGCTCTTCTTCAACACACCCATTAAATAAATTTAAATTAATTGCAAATTATTTATTCTAATATAAATGAACAATATAAGCTTAACTTATAGTAATACACACAATTACAGTCTATATAATTTTTTTAATAAGCCAATCATTGCAAGCTCATCGTGAGCATAGCAAAGATATGTATAACAATAATATTTAAATCTTCCAAAAGCTAAAATACATGGTCGCAATTGATGATGAGAGTTAATTGCTTTCATAATTCCGTCCAAATTCATTGACCTTTCATTAGATGCATCTCTTACATCAAGAGATTCTACAAACTTGGTTAGTGGCATTAATTAAAAAGAATTAAGAAACACACATTGTTTTTGTTTGTGTACCTGTTTGGAAGAGTTTGAATGAGACGATAGAAACTAGATTTGGTTGGGTTGGTGTTCTCTAATGCCCATTATGTCGTCCAAGTTCACTTCCAAACCATTGTTTGGTTTGGTTTGGTATGAATATCATGAATTGGGTGTAATCCGAAGGATATAGGAGCAGGACAAGTAGACTTTCCATTGGCAACACATAAATTTATTCTGCACTTTCCTTGTGAAATAGGACAAGGACTGAATCTGGATCTGAATCTGAGCCTTGTCACCCACCAGCAACCAGTAGATATCTGGGCTGAATTATCATGGAATATTGACACGAATGTAGAGGGTGAGGGCACACATGTTGGCTGGGTTTCCACATCTACAACAACACATCTTCACACACTTCGCTTTGGACTATGTTTTCAATATTTATGGGCTTAACAGAAAATAGCCCATAGCCCATGGGCCCAACCATTAAACTAAATTTACACACATATTTCATATTATCTTTTATTACTAGTTTAAACACAAATAAGTACCAAATCTTCAATGAAGTAGGTAAAAATGCTTCTTCAACTATGGTAACGAGAAGAATCTTGAAGAAATTTTCATTCAATTGGGTGGATTTTATATATAAATATAACTATATCTAACCATTAACTTATTTGATATTGGCTAAATTTCTATATTTTAAAAAATAAATAAACAAAAATATATTTTTTTTCATAATATATTCATTAATTTCTTGGGTGGGTCTCGTAATAATTGAAATGGGAGGCAATTTAATGTTGTAGTAATTATGTGCGTTATTAATTTTTTTGTTATTTAGATACCACCAAGATTGTCTCTAATAAAACGAATTATTTATAATTTTAATATTTTTTTTTATCGTAATTCTCTCGTATCAAAGTTGGAAGTTTTAGTTTAATAGTGAAATTAAAAGATTGATCCGAACGATGTATAAGAAAGAAAAAAAAAGATTATTACGAAAATTATTATTTTATTATCTCTGATAAAACAGGTAAATTAACTGACTTTAATAATAATAATAAGAAAAGAGAATAGAAAAAATAGACTTAACTGAAATTGAGAAACAAAAGAAGAAGAGAAAAGAGAGAAAAAAAAGAAAAAAAAAAGGAAAAAAAGACGACACCTTTAATACGGGGTTGTAGCCTTGGCTAAGAAAACCCGTTGATGAATTTTGGTTCTGCTTCCAATTTTACGATTTGCGCACGCTTTCTCAGGTTCCCGGAATTGGTCACGAAACCGGGAATTATAATCGATAAACCTCAAAATCCCAACTGCCGACTTCTCTCGGAGTCATTCCATGGCAGAGAAGCAGTTGATAGTGGTCGTTGAAGGTACCGCGGCCATGGGTCCCTTCTGGCAAACTGTCGTGTCCGATTACATCGAAAAGATCGTCAGGTACTCCTATTATCCATCACTTCTCCGCTCTCCTTCCTGTCTGTTTTTCTAATTGCGTAACTACGCGGTTTCGTATGTTATTGTTTGTGTTTTAGGACCTTCTGGAAATGCCTACAAAGCTTTATCTGTTTCTTGACTGGTCATTCGGTTCTAATTGTGATAGCCAACGGGCTATCATGTGAACGATCACAATCAGTTTTGTTGATTTTTTCCCAATTCGAAATTCACACTTAGAGTCCACATTAAGTACCTGCTTGACTCTCCATTTTTAACCTGAACCATATTATTCCAACGGTTCCTTTCTGACAGTTGATTCTCGAGTCGCCTATTTATTTCTGTAGAACTCACGATTTGTTACCATGTTCCTGATTTGGATGGGCTTAAATTCTATCATTTTTGTTGATATTGACTTGATTCAGTAGGCTACGAAGATCTCCACCTCTTTTGTTATGTATTTTTAGGAGCGTCCTTAGCCACAACGTAGCTGATAACAAATAAATGTAAAATAGAGCACATAATTCACATCGTAAAATAATTCCTGTATTTCAACTCAAGGGTTTGCAAGTCTTAAGAATGCAAACGAGGCTTTCAATGAAAGAAAGCCCGTGGATGTTATATGAATCATCTGACACCTACCATTGATCCAAAATGGTGATGAAGATTTTGTCTTTACAGTTTCATGTGAAAATTCATTAATGTTTACACCTTTTATTTTTGTTGTTGCCTTTTGATGTTAGAAATTGTTCATGGATAATCTCTTTGATGGTAATAAGGATATGATAAAAGTTAACTTTCTACTTATGCAGATGTTTCGGTGGAAATGAAACAACGGGGCAGGTATGTCTCTTTCTTTTTCAGAAGACAAATATAGTTTATCCCTAACATTTCATGTATGCAATAGTTCTTTCAGATTTTGAAATTTAGAGAATATCCCTATAAGAATTAAGCTGTCAAATTCATCTTCATAACAGAGGATACTGTTGTAGGAATGCTGGAATTGATACTTGGTAACTTCCATGTTGATACTGGATGAAACGCTTGGTTTTTCTTTCTTTTTTGAAGACTTCAAAATTGAGGCCTTTATCTTTTGTAGGATTTATAGTTAGAAGCTGATGTTTCTATTGAGACGTGTGATAATCTGATAATATTATGTTTAGTTGGTGAAAATGTGGTTAAAGGATTTAGTTTTCTGTTTATACGGCTCTGTAAAAATGCATTTGGATAATTGGGGTATAAATATTTTTTTCCCCCTTCTCTTGTTTTCTTTTAGAGTGTTCTTGTTAATGGCCTATTTTTGAGAGAAAGAATGTGGTGGTTGTTTCCCTTCCAAATCATGTCCTCGTGAATAGTGATTCCTAGATGCTCAGTAATATGAGCTTTTACGAGTCAGTATTCCTAACGTTCAAAAACAGTTTTGAAAACAGAATAAAAAATATTTTCAGAACAGTTTTCCACACAAATTTAGCTCTTTCAACTTTTAAGAGTTATAGTTAATTCAATTCCAAAGGTTACTAATCTAGCCTTATGAATTTTTAAGGTTACTAATCTAGCCATTCTGATTTTCAAAGTTAACAAATCTTATTGAATTTTAAGTTTCATTGATTAAAAGTATAATTAAAATATTTATTTTCTTTTCATTTATGGGCAACATCAAGACAGATTAGATGATCACATCCATTTCAAATCTTTCTCATCCCAAATGCAATTAAAAATATGAAATCATTTCTAGCTCTTAAAATCACATTATTTAATAATAATTTCTTATGCTTGGTTCTAAACAGAGCATGCTCTTGTGAATGTTCTAGTGTGTAAACTTTGTAATCACATCTTTCATTCTACCTGACCATGTAATGATATACTTTACTTTTGGAATGCAGAAACCACCAACCTCTAATGTCGAGTTCTCTTTGGTCATGTTTCATACTCATGGATCGTATTGCGGTTCGTAAGGAGCTTATTTTTCCTGGTTCATTATGTTTATGCTCTGATGTTGAGCATTTATTTTCCTGCACCAGAACATTGTGTTTGTTAGTGTCATTCAGTAGTCTAGCTAATTGTGACCACGAAATGTTTAACTGATAGTATTTGGCCATGATATTATCTTGTCCAATGTTCTATATGGACAACTTTCAGGACTAAGTCCTCCACTTGTCATGTGGGTCTCATATACTCTCAAAGTTCCAAGTTTCTCCTGACCTTCACACATAAGCTAATGTATTAGCATAAGTAGAGTTCAATTGGGGAATAATTTCTAACACTAATTCTCTTCCAAACCCCTGACGTGAAGATGTACAGGAATTTAGTTTCCAAGATTTTCAGGATATATATGTATGCATTTGTATATTGTTTCAAGAGTGAAATTTGTCACATCCAGTAGACAAAGTGTGATGTGGCATCTTGTTAGTTTTATTGGAAATTTAGTGTGTTACTTGATGTTGAATGTGCCCATTCTTTTTTATTTTAACTTTTCTTTTTTCAGGATGTCTAGTACAGCGGACTGGGTGGACAAGAGATGTTGATATTTTCATACAATGGCTTTTAGCTATCCCCTTTTCTGGTGGGGGTTTCAGTGACGCTGCAATAGCTGAAGGGCTTGCTGAAGCACTTATGGTATGCATATTCTTGCCCTCTGATCTCGTTCTTCTGAACTATTGTTATGGTGCTTTATGTCATCATTTCTTAACGATAGTTGTATGGTTCATTTTCATCTCTCAACTGCTCATCTTCTCTTGAATAAATATTTCTATATTAGAGACTAGAGGATCACCATCTTCTTTCTAGAATACTGATGATGTTCCAGATGGTTTGACCTTTTGCTCTCGTCTTACCATGCCACAAATTTAGTTCTTCATATTGTAATTATGCAATAAAAGTATTTTAGGACACAGGAATGATTATGGAGTTCTTCAGACAAGCAAAATAATTTAACTTCTGAAATATAAGGAAAGGCCAATTATCAAGAGCTTTAGAAGCTCCAAATTCTTGAGTTTTTGTTCAAGGAGTTTGATGACATAACTATGTTAAGTTTCTCTCGCTATGACTAAAAGTGGAAGCTTTCTTTTGTTATAATCAACACTAAAATATAATTTCATATTCACATGGCTTGTTTTTAACTATGTTTGATTTGAAGTTTCTTGGCCTTCAGTTGAAGGCTTATACAATGAACTTTAATGAGCTTGGGATAGGTTAAATATTTTTGAGATCCATTTGCATTGGCTTGGCTAATTTTATGTTTCTAATGGGATAGTTTTGTTTATTATGAATAATTTTTTTTATAAAAAAAAAAAAACGGGATGATGCTAAACTAGGTATGCAGTTAAGATTTTTTTGTCTTGTTGTAATGTTCTTTTGCTACCACAATTTTTTGTTCTCATGAAAGAAATATAGCATGACTTTATATCCCTTATGATTTGTCTTGCCTAATTATTTCTATCTAGATGTTCCCAACTCAACAAAATGGTGGCCAAAATCAACAAACTATGGATATGCAGAAGCACTGTATTCTTGTTGCTGCAAGTAATCCTTATCCCCTGCCAACGCCAGTATATAGACCAGCAGTGCAAAACTTGGAGCAACATGACAATGTTGAACCAGGGAGTTCTCAATCATATGCTGAGACAGTTGCTAAATCATTTCCTCAGGTTAACATTACGTAGCTTAATTTTTTCAAGCTGACAAAAAAATATTTTTCTTCCCCGTTAAGTGTTGCAGATAATAAGGTAACTAGACCATCTTTCCATGCAGTGCTTCATATCTCTGTCAGTTATTTGCCCCAAACAGCTTCCAAAACTAAGAGCAATTTACACTGCTGTAAGTATGAATGTTTACTCGAGCTCCCTCCCCCTCACATGTGTACATAAAACAGAAGCCCTTGCAACTTCTCTGAATCTACCATTTAGATACTTATTTCCTCAACCAAGTCGTTCCAAATTTCTTCTATTAATTTTGTAATGGTGAAATGTGGAGTTACTCCGACATGCTATCATTGCCAGTTCAATTTTTAATCCCTCATATTTTCTGGATTTCTAATTTTGAGTAATCTCAGGGAAATTTTCAGCGGCTTATATTGTGGCATTAGAGTTGGTATTATTTATAAATATTAATAGCCTCATTTGTAAATATATGTGACTGACTGCTCCACCTTTTAATGAAGGGAAAACGGAACCTCCGGTCAGCAGATCCACCTATTGATAATGTTAAAACCCCGTCATACCTTGTCTTGATCTCTGAAAGTTTTGTGGAAGCCCGTGCAGCTTTAAGTCGTCCTGGAATTACTAGTTTGCCTGCAAACCAGAGTCCTGTGAAAATGGACATATCTCCTGTTGTGCCTGTTACTGGACCACCTCCAACCACTACTCCATCAGGTCCCCACTATTAGCTTATCTTTGTCAGATCCTGATCATTAGATGCATTAGCTTTGGAAAGAAATATGATATTCCTGAACAGTTGATTTAAGACGTCTTCCTAGTCTGACTGATCTTCATGACAGGGATATGGTCATGTCATGTGACTTCAAGTCTGAAGTATACTAATTGGCCTTTAGATCTGGTATTTGAAGCATAATTTGAACTAGGTAGATTTAGATTCTTACGGCTGGAGACCAAACTTTGGTTGAATAAATGAAAAGACTAGTGCTTAAAGATACAAATTCTGTAAGAGAGTGAAAAGGATTATAGTTGGGCTCTATCTAAATAGGAAATTAAAGAATATTCAAACTGATGGTTGAAGTCAGAGCTCTTTTGTGTAAGTTCATATTTTGGTAGCCCTGTGTTTGGTGTTATTGAATTTTTGTACTGCTTCTTTGGTTTTTTCGTTCTTCTCAATAGAAACGTTTGGAAATGTGTCCATATTTCCAACTCATGTTGAGTTTGGAAATCTCTGGTTATTTAAAATGTTCACATGGACATTTGCAAGAAGTGTTTGACACTTGCGTTTCATTTTTTGTCTATCCCAGTAAATGGACCTATCATCAACCGGCAGCCAGTTTCTGTTGCTAATGTGCCTCCTGCTACTGTGAAAGTTGTAAGACTCATTTCTTTTTATTCTTAATTTCTATGTTAGAAATTTGGCTTTTATGATAGCCTTACAGCCTGAATCATGCTGGACTATAATTTTTATCAGGAACCAAATACTGTTACATCTATGACAAATGGATCTGCATATCCACCACATATGCCGTCTGTTGTTCGTGCAGCTTCACAGGGAGTCCCTAGCTTACAGACCTCTTCACCACTTTCTTCTCAGGAGATGATCACAAATAACGAGAGCACACAAGATCTTAAACCTCTAGTGAATGGCGTTCCACAGACTTTACGACCTGTGGGTCCTGCTAATGTTAGCATTCTGAATAATATTTCTCAAGCACGGGTGATGAGCTCTGCTACTTTAAATGGAGGAAATTCCATTGGACTTACGTCTATGGGTCAAACCCCAATGGCCATGCATGTATCCAATATGATATCCAGTGGAATGGGATCATCTGTGCCTGCTGCACAAAATGTATTTTCATCCAGTCAATCTGGTATGACATCAATAAATGGTTCTACAACTCTTACACAGGTTGCACCAAACTCAGGTCTAAGCTCACTTACTTCAGCAAATAACAACATTTCTGGAAATTCAAATGTTTCCACTTCACAAGCGGCAGGAAATCTCCAAGGTGGTCCTAATGTGAGTCAATCAGTTCCTGGGATTAGCCAAGGAAATCTTGCAGGAACACAAGTGGTACAAAGTGGAATTAGCATGAACCAAAATGTTATGAGCAACTTAACCCAACCAGGTGTTTCTTCTGGAAATGGTACGATGATTCCTACTCCAGGAATGCCTCAACAAGTTCAAAATGGGATGCATTCACTTGGAGTGAACAATGCAGCAGCAAATATGCCATTATCACAGCATTCAGCAGGGGCTTTGCAACCAGCACAATCCAAATATGTGAAATTTTGGGAGGTATGTTGTGAATGTACCTGTGTTGTTTACGTGATAGTTGTGATAATGTATCCATTAAAAAGTTGAAAAGCTCAGTCTTCTAAGTTCTAAGCATGACAAAAAAAGTTGAATAGTTGCATAAAATTATTCTTTGTCGTAGAAATTATGGAATGAAAAATTATCTCAAACATTGTTTGGGCATGGCAATGCAGGGAAATCTATCTGGGCAGAGACAAGGCCAGCCTGTTTTTATTACCAGAATGGAAGTATGTTCATGATTATCCGCTACATAATTTTAGTAAAAATGAAATTTTATTTTCTTGGTATAATTTCTTACATTTTTTTTTTTTTTTTTTTATAAATTTTTTTCCTCTGGTTGAAAAAGGCACGACCTTTTATTTTAGTTATCCCGTTTTTTATCAGTCTCTTTATATCAATGGATTATACATTGAAAGCTTTTATAGTGATCAGAGAATTACCTTTCCTCCTACCACAAATCCACAATGTCAAGTTATTCATTGATATTTAACTGATTAAGTTGTTTCTGTCAGGGTTACAGGAGTGCTTCAGCTTCTGAGAAGTAAGTGGACTATGGTTCTGACTTTTTTTTTTTTTTTTTTTTTTTTTTTTTTTTTTTTTTTTTTTTTTTTTTTTTTTTTTTTTTTTTTTTTTTTTTTTTTTTTTTTTTTTTTTTTTTTTTTTTTTTTTTTTTTTTTTTTTTTTTTTTTTTTTTTTTTTGCTTCTCCTGCCATATATTTGATAATGTTTAGATATATAATTCTTTTTTAGTTGATAGTTAATAAAATTTTGCAAATTAGGAATCATTATACCATATATCTTTTCGAGTTGAAGGGTATTAGAATAAACCTACTTGCATTGACCAGTCTACTCAATAATTTGAAGTATTAGAATTATTTAGTTGACCCCTTTTGTGGTTTCCTGAACTAGCTGATATACATATTTCTTGACACAATTTTTTCCTAGTTTTTAATCAGGAATTCTTAAATACTTAGGCTAGATACTTTTCTGGTTGAAGATTTTTTGAGCTTGCTTCGGGTCTAAGAACTAACCTGAAAAGTCAGTGTTTACTACTTGGGTGCTCGTCGGTGGGAAATCAAATGATTTGTGGATACCAATGGTGTAAATAATTTTGGGAACTTCAGGCAACCTGATAAGATGCTCTGTTAACTGTTATTTAGCAAGGTGATTATGCTTTCTACAGGCTGAACTTGCCTTCAAGAAGAAACACAAAAAGGCAGTTGCTATTAGCTCTATCTGTATCTTAAAGGAGACAGTAACTGCTGCAATCACCTATTTAATAGAGCCCGTCAGCGGTTGAAGTCGTAGAATCATCCTTAAGTCACATCAATATCACACACCTGCTTCACAGAGCCAATGACGGATGTAAATATGAAAACGGAAGCAAGAGGTTTCGTACCGGGGTGTCCTGGTTATGGTTCGCATCTGCAGAAACCTGTTACTGCAAAAATAGGTTTCTATGGAGCGCAACATTTTCTATAGCATAGAACTAAGTGGTAGCGCCTCCCATATCTATTTCCCTGATGGTTGGCAAGGATTTGTGTTGTGGTCTGTGGGCATCTTCGGCCATTATCTGCTAACAGATGTGTTCACTGCGGATTGGAGGTTGACTTTTCATGAATGATTCATTGATACTGGAAATATACTGCATTTTCCCTTCTAACGTAGCCCTTGGTCTTCTCTGTTGTTCTATTCTTTTGTTGTCAATAATGTTTGATTAGTAGTTGCTGTGTATCTTCACTGGTAGGTGTGGGTACAATGGCAGTCGCAGTACTTTTTTACTCAACAGTTCTCCCCTTTGAACTCTTGCTTACATTATTGATGGGCAATCTCCATCAAAAACTTTAGATTCTTGTTACTTTGATTATGGTAAAGACTAAAGAAGGAACCCAAGAAATCTGTCGGTCATTTTTGAGTTCTCATGAATTTCTTTGTTCGCAAAGTCTTGAATTTTGTTGGTCATGCTAATAAAATCTCTAAATATTGAGTATCATTTCATCCTAAATATTTAACATCATTTCATTCGAAAGTATAGAAATTTATGATCCGTTTCAGCATACTTTTACCTCCCTCCCTCTTGAGATTTTGTTGACTTTCCATACTTTCACATTTAAAATTTGTGAATCAGTTCAATTTTTTTCGTAGAAGTGGAACCATTTATCTATCTTTTATGTTTATAGGCTTGCAGCAAACTGGCCGCCGACAATGCAAATAGTTCGGCTTATCTCACAGGATCACATGAATAACAAGTAATTTTCTGCTCAGTGAGATAATAGTAATTTCTCTTTTCTTCTGTCTGCTTAATTAAAACTTAGCTCAAGTTTTGTTGTATTTGATTCTAGGCAATATGTTGGAAAAGCTGATTTTCTTGTTTTCCGAGCTATGAATCAGCATGGATTTCTTGGCCAGCTTCAAGAAAAGAAGCTTGTAAGTTACTCCCCTTTTGTTGTTTATTCGTTACTATCTCTTAGTTACTCCCCTTTTTAGTTAAATTAGTTGGCTGCGGGCTGCTTTGGTAGCAAGTTCAGTTAGTTAGTGTAAGGCTAGCCTAAACGAATATGGTTGCTTCTGTTCAACATGACAATAAAAAGAGAGTAGTAGGTGAAACTCCTGATTTATCTACCAACCGAAGGCATCTATCTGGAAAATATTTGAAGGAAGAATGAAGAGCGTAGTCAACTTAGAGAGATCCTTTCTCAAATTTCATCTTCCAAAAGGTTTCTTGCAAGGCTTAGGTACTACGTAACAGAGCTAGATTTCCTTGAGTTCGAAACCAAGAGGTATTGTGCATAACCAAATCATAGATCTTTGGAAAGGATACAGCGAGGAGCTTCACCTATCCAAAGATCATCTAAAAAATTGGGGTTAGATTTCCGAATTATTAAGTACCTGCTTCTAAGAGAATTAACTTCCTCAGTATCTGAAACTAGTAATAACAAATACCAGTCCTACTCCTACATTTCTTTAAGCATTTTATGCATATATAGTGACATTGTACTACCAAGCATGATTTCAGGTTCTAGTACTACATGCAAAGTTTAGTCTGCTTGCAGCATTTTTGGTTCCTTTGGATTAGTTATCTGTATTTCATTTTTGAACCCACTTCAAACTTTGGTTTCTTATGTTGAGCCGCTTCTTGTTCTGTTCCAGTGTGCAGTCATCCAGTTACCATCCCAAACTTTGCTGCTATCTGTTTCTGATAAGGCTTGCCGCTTGATAGGGATGCTTTTTCCAGGGGTAAGATATTTTTGAGCTACAAAGATTTGTTTGTATTAGTATCAGTATTCTTTCTTTTGTTTGCTTTAAATAAATGATGTTAATCCTTCATTTCGAGGTCAATACATTGCCAACAAATCTCAGATGCTTGTTGAGAAATATCATTCAATAGTTGACTGCAACTTTGATATTTACTTTTGTCTTTTGCAATCATCTATTTTAAGCTGAAAGTTTGTTGCTCATTTCTTTGTCTGCAATCGTGTATTTAATCGCAACATCTGTTCACTAGAATTCCTGTGTTGTAGTTGTAGGATGCAGCATTTCATGATGTGTATTCAGTGCCCAATTTCATTGAATCTAGAAGTTTAATTCATCATCTTCCACATAGATATCTTTCTATGTAAATGGTAGGTGCAAACATAGTCACACATATGAAGGACATGAAACACGGGACGGACTTGCATATTATCTCATCATTTTATATATCTAATTATTGAGAGGCTCATTTTTTTTGGGATTAGAGAAAAACAAATCTAGAACGGAAGAATGAACAAAATAAACCACAAAAATGGGCCATAGGGCTGGTTGAGAGATCCCTAGGCCAAAGAGGAGTTTAGCAGAAGGCTTCGAATCTAAGTTGATGAGGAATGAGGGAGAATTTCAAAAAGATTAGATTTGTGAAGAGCACTCTAATTATTGAGAGGCTCGTACATTTGTTTATTCTAGCATTCAGTTTTGTGGCTAATTGTAAGTAAAAACAATATTTTTAAAGCATTCCAAGGAACCTTCGGAAACTTGTGAAATCCATTTCTTTGAAGTCTTCATTTCACATAATCCTCTGTTCCATACCTAAGGTATTCAGCAAGCATGTTTAAATACTTTTCCTTTTATTTGCTTTAAGGTTGCCCTCACAGTAACAGTCCTTTTATTTTCTCGACTTTCTTTAATGTGCTAAAGGGTGTTCATCATGTTCTAACATGTCTGCAAAATCATGAAAAACATGATAAAATGAATCAATCATCAATCTTTTTTTTCTAGCATATGGGCGGTGCATGAGCTGCGTTGATGTGGACATTCTTGTCAAAAGAGTCATTGTTTTATAGATATTATCCGTGAGATCAAGATATACTTAAGCCTCAAGCATGAGCACATACTTAATCTTGATGCTTGTGAAATTTTGAGTTCAATATTTATGCTGGATGTTTATTCTCCTTTTATTTTTCTAAAGCTCAATTTCATGTGCATACACAATCGCACGTGGCATGTTGAGCATTGAACGACAGTCATGTGTAGTATACAATATGCAGAAAAACACTTTTGCTTATAGTTCTCTATCTGTATTTAGGTCCATGTTCATAATTTCTATTCAGTCAGTTGCTTTACTCATTCAAAACATTTAATTTAAATTTCTTGCAAGTATTCTTAAATTAATTACTTGCTTTCCCCATTTGATAGCTTTTATCTCAGACGTTCTCTGACATTCCAGGACCTTTATTCTTGTCCAATAGTCTATAATTCTTTTTTTTTTTGGGTTACTTTTTCCTTTCTTATCTCTCAACTTACTTGAATAGGTTCGAATGTGGCCATTTGACCAAAAGAATCAAGAATTGTAGACATAACTTTTGTTTTGGATTTCCAAGTTTGTCAAAGGCTATTAATTATGGATTGTTGGTATTTCATCGTTTTGAAACTTTCTGAATCAGGATATGGTTGTGTTTAAGCCACAAATACCCAGTCAACAGCAACAACAGCAGCAAATGCAACAACAGCTTCAACAACATCCTCAGATGCAGCAACAGCATCAGCTTTCTCAGCTGCAACAACATCAACAACTACCGCAAATGCAACAACAGCAGCAGCAGCAGCAACAGCTTCCTCAGTTGCAACAACAGCAGCAGCAGCATCCTCAGCTACAACAGCAGCATCCTCAGCTACAACAGCAGCAGCAGCTTCCTCAGCTACAACAGCAGCAGCAGCAGCTTCCTCAGTTACAACAGCAGCAGCAGCATCCTCAGCTACAACAGCAGCAGCAGCTTCCTCAGTTACAACAGCAGCAGCAGCAGCAGCAGCATCCTCAGCTACAACAGCAGCAGCATCCTCAGCTACAACAGCAGCAGCATCCTCAGCTGCAACAACAGCAACAGCAGCAACAGCAGCAGCAGCAGCAGCTTCCTCAATTACAACAGCAGCAGCAGCAGCAGCAAACACAATTGTCACAGCTTCAAAGCCAGCAGCAGATTCCACAAATTCAGCCACAGCAGCAACAAATGGTCGCGGGTGGAATCGGTCAATCTTATGTTCAAGGTGCAGGGCGATCACAATTAGTTTCCCAGGGACAAGTCTCTTCACAGGGTCAATCTAACATGCCTGGTGGAACCTTTATGGGTTGATTGAAGCATTCTAATTACAGTCTCATGCAGATGCTTTTATTATTTCATTAGAATCCTGGTAATGCACGGTTTTTAACCGATCTAGTGTAATTGATGTATAATAGTGAATTTATGAATATATGCCACGATGGTTCCAGTAATTATAATGTCACATCCATTAGGATTGGAAAAAATGGGACGTTTTTCCTTTAGAGGAAGAAATGGAAAGCTTACTAGTCAGTTGTTTCTTTCCCCATTGAACATAAAATAAAAGTAGGACTGTACTAAAATGGTAGTAAAATAATGATAACATATTTGTGATGAGAAGTCTCCAAGAAGTCATCTTTCTGCCTCAGGCCTTCAGGGAATGCATCAAAAAAGGAAATTAGATACCCCCACCTCAACTTTAAAACACAGCCACCATCTTCTAACTTTAATCATACTTTCTTTCACTAATGGCCTCCCACTTTTCAAAATGGTATTATTTTTGTCAACAGGATAAACAATTTTCAACAGCCATAAATCACCCTTGTTTGTTTTCATCATTGCTAACTATGTCATTGCCTATTCTAACTCAAAACTTTTTGGATTGAGGAAAAGTTTACTTTTTCATAACAGTTTAATATTTGTTCGATTTAAGAAAAAAAACCTCATATATCGACAGATAGAATCACTCTCATTATCGCTAATCGGGAGAGCGATTATTATATCATAATCTAACATGGGGACACTGTTTTCTTCCCTATTAAGTTGGGTGTTTTTGTGTGTTTGAGAAAGACCAGCGAGGATGAGAATACTATTCCTCGTCCCTCGATTCAATAACATCATTTTGATTCGTTGTTCTCATTTTCAAGGACCCCTCCTACTTTGTTCTTTGCAGAACTCAAAAAGAGAGGCAGAAAGGATTCTTCATAATGTGATTAATAATTGCATAACTAAAAAATAGCAAGCTTTCACCGCTTTACACATCACCCCAGTAACCCCATATTCTACTCACTATTTAATCGATTTAAATATGGTTCAGTAGATAAGACATCAACCATCGTTAACAAAATCAATGTTTCTTCTTAACTTTCAAAACGTGACATGAATTTTGAAAATATTGTTAGAAGGTAGAACATAGAGATTCGTAATGTATAAACAACGATAATTATCTCTATTGGTACAAAACATTTTAAGTAAAGGTAAACGTAAAGTCACGAGCGTTTATATTTAAAGTAGACAATATCATATCAACAATGTAGATCTTAAACTTAAACTTGGCTGTTGTTATTGCTTGACAACAAACACATATAAATAGCCACATGGAGTAGAAGTGTAAGAAGACAATGAAACCAAGTAATAACAGGAATACAAGTGTTACGAGAAAATACATTCATTAACTCTCTTACAAGTCAACTTTGCTTTACTTCCCCCCTTCCTACATTTTGTGTACCGCTGATTTCCTTTGTCTTTTTCCTCTTAAACAATGGCCTGAAAACAACGCATCAAGTAAAGCAAAACTAAAGTGGTGCTAATTCTATTTATATTTGGTTTCCATCGTTTTGAGGGACACACACCAAATTCAAAGCCTTTCATCTTTGCCTTCGTGTTTGGGCTCCTTCTCTTAATATTACTTTGAACATGGCTTCTGCTTCTGAAGCTCCTAAGGTGAAGCCTGCAACCACCGTGTCCAATGGCTATGGCCTTAATTTCTCTGTTAATTATATATTCTTAACTCTGTTCATCTTCCCAGGAAGTTCTTGAGGCTGACCAGGAATGGAAGAACGGGAAAGAACCAACACGGCAAGCCAAATGGTGGTATGCTACCTTCCATTCTGTCACAGCCATGATAGGTGCAGGGGTCCTCAGCCTGCCCTATGCCATGGTTTACTTGGGATGGTAATGTTAAATCACTACTAAACTCCAAATCGTGTAGGTTTTTACATGATTAGGCTAACCATTATGGATTGATCAGGGGTCCAGGGACAATGGTTTTGTCCATATCATGGTGCATGACGCTAAACACAATGTGGCAGATGATTCAGCTCCATGAATGCATCCCAGGGACTCGTTTCGATCGATATATCGACCTCGGCCGACACGCTTTTGGTGAAAAACTTGGCCCCTGGATTGTGCTGCCGCAGCAACTCATTGTCCAAGTCGGCTGCGACATAGTGTATATGGTGACAGGCAAGCTTTTAGATATCACAAAAATGTCTGAATTGTTAATGATATTAACATGAAGATGGTGGAATTTACAGGAGGCAAGTGCATGAAGAAGTTCATGGAGATGGCTTGTGTGAACTGCGTTGAAGTGAGACAATCTTACTGGATTTTGATATTTGGTTCAATTCATCTTTTTCTTTCTCAACTTCCCAATTTCAATTCTGTGGCTGGTGTTTCTCTAGCAGCTGCCGTCATGTCTCTAAGGTAACACAAAGAACTGCCTTTAATTTTTTACAGAATATGTTCCATTGATTCAAATTGTTCTTAAATCTCTCCTTCATGTCTGCTGCCTTTATTCTTCCTTTCAAATATGAGTTGTGAGTATAAGATTTCCCATTCTTTCAACAAAAAAAAAAAAAAAAAAAAAAA
>NW_019268537.1:2278398-2292966 GCF_002738365.1 Cucurbita moschata
AAAAAAAAAAAAAAAAAAAAACTTTCCGATACCTTTCTATCGGAAACGTGATATTGTTCTCTTTGTACTTTCACTCAAAGTTTTTAAAACGCGTTGGCTAATAGATGTCCACGCCCTTATAAATGGATCCACCTCAACTGATATGGGATCCACTCTAACTGACGTGAGATCTCATAATCCACCCTTTTCGGGGCCCAGCGTCCTTGCTGGCACACCGCCTCCTGTCCACCCCTCTTTGGGGCTCAACCTCCTTGTTGACACATCGCTTCATGTCCACTCCCCTTCGGGGTTCAACCTCTTTGCTAGCACAAAGCTTCATGTCCACTCCCTTCAGGTTCAATCTCCTTGTTGGCACGTTGTCCAGTGTCTGACTCTGATAACATCTGTAACAGTCCAAGCCCACCACTACAGACTATATGTTTGGACTTTTCCTTTCGAGTTTTTTCTTAAGGTTTTTAAAATGCGTCTACTAGGACAGACTTTCACACTCTCATAAATGGTGTTCTGTTCTTCTCCCCAACCGATATGAAATTTCACACAAAAGGTCGTTGGGACGAAGATAAAATCAATAAAGATAATAAAAAGCAATAAATGATTTGTAACACAATGGAGAGTGAGAATTACTTAGAAATTTTGAAGATGAGGATGAATTGATTGCAGCTATTCGACAATTGCATGGGTTGGGAGCCTGAGCCATGGTAGAATCCAAAACGTGAGCTATGCGTACAAGGAAACCAGCGTCCAAGATTCAATGTTTAGAGTCTTCAACGCCTTAGGCCAAATTTCCTTCGCATTCGCCGGGCACGCCGTGATTCTCGAGATTCAAGCCACCATACCATCAACGCCGGAGAAACCGTCAAAAGTTCCGATGTGGAAAGGCGCAGTGGGGGCTTATATCATCAACGCCATCTGCTATTTTCCGGTGGCTTTGATCGGATACTGGGCTTTTGGGCAAGCCGTTGAAGATAATGTTCTTTTGAATCTCAAAAGACCTGCGTGGCTCATTGCGTCTGCTAATCTTATGGTTGTCGTTCATGTAATCGGCAGCTACCAGGTCCAAACAATCACTAAATTCCTTTGATCTTAACAGTATTGTTGAAAAAGACCTAATCTCTCATGTATGTATGCATGCATATTAGGTGTATGCCATGCCTGTGTTCGACATGTTGGAGAGGATAATGAGGAAGAGATTCAACTTCCCTGATGGATTTCTCCTCAGATTCATCACTCGAACGGCTTATGTTGGTGAGTTCTCCTGCAAAAGTTTCCTTCACAATTTTAAAACGCGGAGAGGTTTTAAGACACTGCACACCGCTCGGTATCTGTTTTTGATACCATTTTTAACAGTCCAAAACGACAATATATATTAGCGGTGGGCTTGTTAAATTTCACATCGATTGAAAAGTAGAACAAAACATCTCTTATAACCGCGTGTAATTGGAAACTTACAGCATTTACGATATTTGTTGGAGTCACCTTCCCTTTCTTCGGAGATCTGCTTGGTTTCTTTGGTGGCTTTGGATTTGCTCCAACTTCCTACTTCGTAACATTTCTCTCTTATTCTCTCTTTAATTGTTATGAATCCAAATTGCTCTGTTTCTTCATCTCTTTAATTAATTGCAGCTTCCAAGTGTTATGTGGCTAGTGATGAAGAAGCCAAAGCGCTACAGTGGCAGTTGGTTCATCAACTGGGTATATATTTTGTTCATCCTCATCACAGTTTCATTCGTTAATTACTTAATTACCTAATGATGTAGTAACCAATATGTGTGGTTTATGTTATCTGTTACAGGCAAGCATACTGATTGGAGTGTTCATAATGTTGGCATCCACTGTGGGAGGCCTGCGCAATATAATAGCAGATGCTTCCACTTACACTTTCTACGCCTAAACCCTTTCTAACTTGCTAATTTTCTCATGTTTATGTGTTCATTTTACTTCTTATCTTTTCATAATATAATTCTACGTTTTTTAATTTCACAAAAGAATGTTTCTAGATCGGTGTGAGATCTCACAATAGTTAAGAGTACCACGCTTCTTGATTTGTGTTTCTTATCATTCGTACTTACAAATTCATGCAATATTCATTCACGTCATTATAACCTAGGTTCTTGCACCGCCTTTACATAAATCACGCACAAATTGAGAAATGATCCAAACTTTTAAAGATGGTGAGATCTCCATCAGTTAGAGAGTGAAACGAAGCATTTTTTATAGGGGTGTGGAAACCTCTATGTAACATACGCATTTTAAAAATCGTGAAGCTAATAGCAATATGTAACGGGCTAAAACGTGGGTTTGGGCTGTTACAAAAGGTATTAGAGCGAGACACTAGACGGTGTGCCAACAAGGACGTTAGGCCTCCAAAAGGGGTGGATTGTGAAATCCCACATCGATTGAAGAGGAAAACAAAACCTTTCTTATAGAGGTATAGAAACCTCTCCCTAACATATGCATTTAAAAATCGTGTACTACCAGTAAGTTTGGCTGCGCGTGTGCGTGATTCCTGCCATTCTTATCTGTTAGCATTGGGGTAATGGGAATAACTTGATAGCGAGGGAGCAGCTTGAATGGAATGTAGGTCAAGACCAAAAGGTGCAATATTTTTGGAGGAAAAGGATTGTGTGTGTGTGTGTGTGTATGCAGATATGTGGAGAGCAGAATGTTGTGGTGTGTAGCATCTCCTTTTTGGGCTGCTGGTGTGGTGTATAAGCTTCGTAGCATATGCCATGCCACTTCAATTTCCTTTCTACTTTGCGTTATATATGCTTTTGGTTCTTTTGCATATGCCTTAGTTGTGAATCACGTTGGAAGCTCCATTGTTTCTGGGTCTCAATGGATCAATCTACTTTCTATTTCTATTCTTTTCAAGCTCAATATTACTTTTCTTACCTTTATTTATTCATGATTCCTTTTGCTTTACATGCTTTCTTATACTACATTGGTAACGGCCTACATCTACCACTAATATATTGTCTTTTGGGCTTTACCTTTTGAACTTTTTCTAAAGGCTTTAAAACATGTCTATCAGGAAACCACACCACCCTTGTAAATAAACGATGGTTTGTTATCCTCCCCAACAGACGCAGGACATCACAACATTTTACTATTCTTACCGCACCATTGCCTATGGATAATATTACCTTCTTAAAAAACTTGAGTTTCAAGAAATTAAAATTCGGGCAAGTTAAAGAACCATCATTAAACTATAGCAAATAATTATTGTAAATTTATTTATTTTTATTTAAATTAGAGTAGGTATGATATACAAAAATTATAACAAATTTATGGATAATAACAACATGATTTAGAATTAGTATTATTTTATTGTTTATAAATGTATTATTAAACGCACATTCATGGTAAAAATGAACTACAACTACACTTTTCAATGAACATCTTCTCCTTTTCAAATTTGATTTTTGGATTACCAATTTTAAACTTCTTACAGTAATTACCGTATTAATTGAATATGCAAAAGTTTAGGATGAGTCAAATACTGAAATAAAAAATTGGAATTTAATATGAATGAAATAAATAAAGAAAAAGCAAAGTTGGACAGAATAATCACAATAAGTATCGAGAGAGAGAGGGAGAGTTTTAAGAATGATAAAACAAAGAGTGGTATTAATAACAAAGTGGGGTATTGAATTGATTCCCATTCAAAGAAGCAACATTATTCTAAAGTGCATGTCCTGTTTATTTAAGCCCCACCTTTTGACATACAAATCTTCCCTCCTCGGCCCCACTTTCCTCTTAACTTTATAAATAAACCCTAAACTTTTATTACCAAAATATATGCATATATGTTACCATTCTAATCCTCACATTATATGCAATATATATACATGTTACAAAATCCAAAGACTTACATTATTGTCAGGTCATGTCCCACCCGTGCATATGCTTCATTCATTCAAAGCATCTTCTTCCCCTTTCTATCTCTTCAAAATCATTTCATCGCCTTTCTTCCTCTCTCTCTCTCACGCCCTTCAAACGCGCTTGTCGTGAAGTGAACTTAATCACACCCGCGCCTTCTCTTCTTCTCTTCTTCTTCTTCTTCTTCTTCTTCTTCTTCTTCTTCTCTTAAATACTACACCTCCTCTGTTTTCGCTTCTCAACCACTCCTTGCTTTTCTTTATCCTCTCCTTTCAATGGCCACCGCCTTTTTTCTCTTCCTTCTTCCCCTTCTTTACGCCTCTTTTTCCGGCGTTCTCTCCCGGTCCTTGCCTCACGCCCCTCAAACCTCCGTGCTCGATGTCGACGCTTCCATTCACACCACTCGCCAGGTCTTTGCATTTCAGCCTCAATCTCCAATGCGAGATGAAAGTACCGTCTCGGACTCTTCTTCCTTGACTCTGCTGTTGAATTCCAGGGTTTCCATTATGAAAACCTCGCACACTGACTACAAATCCCTCACGTTATCCAGACTCTACCGCGACTCTGCTCGAGTCAGATCTTTGACTGCAAGGATGGATCTAGCCATTCGAGGTATTACTGGAGCGGATCTTGAACCTCTCTGGAATGGTGGTGGTTCGCAATTTGGGGCGGAGGATTTTGAGAGTCCGATTGTCTCAGGCGCGAGTCAGGGGAGCGGTGAGTACTTCTCCCGAGTTGGAATCGGTAGGCCGCCGAGTCCGGTTTACATGGTGCTCGATACTGGTAGTGATGTAAGTTGGGTACAATGCGCGCCTTGTGCTGATTGCTACGAGCAAACCGATCCAATTTTTGAGCCTACTTCCTCTGCTTCTTTCACGTCTCTGTCCTGCCAAACACAGCAATGTAAATCGCTCGATGTTTCTGAGTGCCGGAATGGTACTTGTCTCTACGAGGTCTCTTATGGCGATGGTTCTTACACCGTCGGCGATTTCGTTACTGAAACTGTTACTCTCGGCTCGACTTCTCTCACAAATATCGCTCTAGGCTGTGGCCATAACAATGAGGGTTTGTTCATCGGCGCCGCCGGTTTGCTCGGACTAGGAGGCGGCTCGCTCTCGTTCCCTTCGCAGCTTAATGCCTCGTCTTTTTCGTACTGTCTTGTGGACCGTGACTCTGAATCCACCTCGACTCTCGATTTCAACTCACCGATTCCTCCCGATGCCGTAACAGCGCCGCTGCACCGGAACCCTAATTTGGACACGTTTTTCTACCTCGGCATGACAGGGATGAGCGTCGGAGGTGAAATTCTTCCGATTCCCGAGACGTCGTTCCAAATGAGCCAAGACGGAAACGGCGGCATCATCATTGACTCCGGCACCGCCGTGACGCGGTTGCAGACCACCGCTTATAACTTGTTGCGCGACGCGTTCGTTAAGAAGACGCACGATTTGCAGTCCGCACGTGGCGTGGCGTTGTTTGATACTTGTTACGACTTGTCGTCGAAGTCGAGAGTCGAAGTGCCGACGGTGTCATTTCACTTCGCGGACGGGAAAGAGTTGCCGTTGCCGGCAAAAAATTACCTGATACCGGTTGACTCGGAAGGAACATTTTGTTTCGCCTTTGCCCCTACCGATTCAACATTGTCAATACTCGGAAACGCACAGCAGCAAGGGACACGTGTCAGTTTCGACCTCGCTAATTCGCTCGTTGGGTTCTCCTCCAACAAATGCTAATTATTATTTAGTTCTTATTTTAATAATAGAAGTTTCGTCTTAATCCCTTTCTTTTATTAAGCTAATCGCTCCATTTTCAACCGGCTCTTGTAACATAGATGATGAAATAGACCACCGGTTAACGGTAACTGGCAACAGTCGTAAATTCTGAGACGGCATGAGGGCATTACTGGAAAGAAGTGGATAACGTTAGGATTTACGGGGTCCAATTAAAAAATAGTTTTTGTTTTTTGTAGTGAAATCCAGAGGAATGGGAAACAGTTAAACGGTCAACTGCAGGTTGCAGGTTAGTCGTACGTTGAACATTGGATGCTGAGGCTGTGACGTTGATTGGTCTGTCTTTCTTTAGCCTTTAGTTCTTGTCATTTCTAAGTTTATTTGTAATATTTTCTAATTTTTGATTTAATAGTTTTTTTCCCTTAAAACTTTATTTTAATTTTTACAATAATATTCTTCTAATATATTCCTTTGTATGTAGTATAAAATGTAAATGTATATGATGTATTAGGTAGTATTTTTATTAACAACCAAAATTTAAATAATACATTAGATAAAGTTTTATTTTCTTATAGATTTTATTTTACTTATAATATTTAACCAATAATTTAATGCAATATAATACATCATGCAATTGCATGTGCATCTTTGTCGTCTTACATTATGAATTACATGTGGACATCTATCTTATTCAGGTGTCATAATTGCTATATATATATGATATTTTAATTTTTTTTCATGTTTATTTAGATTTTATTTAGAGATAGTTTTATCATTTACTACCGTATCTTTAAATATTTGAATTTATAAAATTATTTTTCAAGTTAAAAAAAAAAAAAACAGACAATTAAAAGTAAGTAGATATATAAAATAAATTTATAAAAAGTATTTGAAAAATGTTTGAATTAAAAGTAGGTAGATTTATACAATAGTATTGGTGAAAAATGAAGCTTGAAAGTGGGAGTGCGTTTAGGTGAGGTAGGCCGCTTATTATTCGTTCCCATTCATAAAGACAAATTAGGAGATTTTCTTTTTTGATTCCTCCAACTTCAGTTAATTTTAAATATTCATTTTTTAGTTTATGCTGATTTATTTAAAACTAAAATATCTATCAATCACAGTATCACTATCATTATCTTTTTATAAACTTCTCTAAACATTATAAGGAATTTAGAAATCTAATTCCTCTCTTCTTAATATTAAACCAATTTGATTTTTAATTTTTTAAATTCTCAAATTTACGTACTAATATTTTTCGATTAAATCACTTCAAATAATTTTTTGACATGAAAATAACGTGTTATTAAATTATTATTCGATTAACATGTTTGGATGTATGCATGCACCAAGAGAAAATAAATTTATTTAATTGACAAATATGTTTTTCTTAAAAAAATCATTTTTAAATTCACGTGTCAAATCATATGTCTAGTTATGTGTAATATATATTAGATTCAACCGTATAGAGTGACGTTTTTACCTTTTAAATTAATATTCCAATGTTTTAATCAATTTAATAATTTTTAGAAATTAACACAAGTGTTTAAATATAATAAACCATAATTTAATAACACACAGTTTTTCTATGTTTAGAGCCTAAATGAGAGTTTTTTAATTAATAAAGAGTAAAATTTAAAAAATTTGAAATATCCAATATATTAAAAAAAATGTATCGACCGACTAATTAATCGTGTGAACAACGAGGGAAAAAAAAGTCTTTCATATTCCGTAATTAAAAATGAAAATAAAATCTTTTTTTGGGAAAGAAAAAAAAAAAAAAAAAAACGTCTACATCTTGACCGAAACGAAGAACAGCATCACATTATTCCTCCCCTTCACGCGGACAATGAGCGCGTGGCATAAAAGCTCCTCGATTAGTGGAAATGGAAATGTACGAAAGTGAACAGCCACATTCCTGTACAAATTTGGGAGTGATTTGTTCCTCTCTCAAATATGCTTCACTGCCTGAAAATTTCAATTTCTGAATTCTGATACTTATTTTCTGTAAAGAAGCCCTAAAAAGCGACCGTTTGATCCACTCTTTCCATCGTTTTCCTACCGCTTTTCACGTTTTTATCAGCATTCTGTTCAAAAGCTTCCAATTCTCAAATACATTCAAAACGATGGCTCCTTAGTTGTTAGTCTATTCATAATGGCCGACTCCGGTAGTGTCTCTTCTTCTTCCTTCGATTCCGCCTCCATCGCTACCGTCGATCAGGTGCAGGTAACCCCACTAGTCTCTTGGGTTCTATTCAATTTCTTGTTGTGGCTGCTGGGTTTCGTTTGCTTTTACTGATAACTTTTGGTAAATTTCTTCTTACTTTTTTCTTTTTTCATGACCGATCATTGGGGTTCTTGTGTTTCTTCTCTTTTTTCTTTGGGTTGATTACAGAATGCCGTTCGCGGTCGTATGAGTGGTGTCGGAGGCCAAGCGCTGTCGGATGAATCGTCACGCTCTTGGCGAGACGTCTTTTGGTCCTTTGTGTTTATCATTCATTTGATTAGTGTGGGATTTGTGCTCGTGGTTCTGGGGCTTAACAGGTTCAAGAAGAGCAATAGGCTACAAATCGATAAGTACACCAATACAATCATGGAGAATCGGGTTGGATTAACAGAGGATTACTGGCCGCTTTATGCTTTGGCAGGCGGAGTTGGAAGCTTACTTGGATGGACTTGGTTGTTCTTGCTTGGTTCTTTTGCAAATCATGTAATGAAGATTTCTGTGCATATTTTGACTACATATCTTGCTGTGATAAGTGTTTTGTGCTTCTGGGGACAGTTATTTTTCTGGGGTGTAGCATTTTCAATTGGTGCGGGGTTGCAGTTCCTGTATGTTATATCAGTTATAGACAGGTATGAGGTTGAATTATGAAGAATTTTGTTATTCATTATGTGAACTATGGGAGTGAAAGTAGTGTTTCGGTATATATGTGTTGGGCTCTATTTTAGACATGTTGCCCTTGAGCTCAGCTATTTGAGAATTAGAATTGTAAATGAACAAAAGATTGGACTAGGTGATCATTGCAGTCTTCTCTGACCTTGTATTTTTCCTTCCATAGACTGCCATTTACACTTCTAGTTTTGCAAAAGGCTGTAAAGATGGTATCCGGGCTTCCTGAAGTTATTAAAGTTGCGTATGCTTTCATGATTGTCATGCTTTTGTGTATGGGAGTTTGGTCTTTTGGTGTAGCTGGGATTGTGGCATCGAGTATGGGTGACGGTGGACGCTGGTGGCTACTTGTGGTGAGCGGGCAAGTTTGCTCTTTGTTATGTCGCTGTATTTGGAGATAACAAGTTTAACAGAAGAGCCAGGAATGTTAGCTGAATTTCTATGATATTGACAATTTCTATTTGCAGGTTTTCTCCATAAGCTTGTTTTGGGCTGGTGTTGTTTTTTGTAATACTCTACATGTTATAGTTTCGGGAATGGTGTTTCTAGTCCTATTCCATGGCGGCAGAGAGTCATCATCTATGCCATCAAAGTCATTGATGAAGGCTTCACGATATGCAGTGACAACATCTTTTGGTAGCATTTGCTATGGATCGCTTTTTACAGCTCCCATTCGGACACTGCGGTGGGAGGTATTCGTGCAAACTATTTATTGCCTTCCACGCTGTCGATTGTTTCTTTTGGTTTGTATATTTCAAACTAATTCGATAACTTTCAGATAAGAGGAATCCGATCAAAGATTGGCCAGAATGAGTGTCTGCTTTGCTGTGTTGATTTTTTGTTTCATCTCGTCGAGACTCTTGTTCGTTTCTTTAACAAATATGCGTATGTCCAGGTATTCCCTTTTATCTAATGTCAAGTTGAATAATTAAGTTCGAATTGTACTCTGAATTTTGTGAATTTCTAGTATGGTTTCTCCATGATTACCGCATAGTTTTCCCTGCATCTCTTTGCTTCAGATAGCAGTTTATGGTAAAAGCTTCAACCGTTCAGCCAGAGATGCATGGGAGTTATTACAGTCAACCGGTGTCGAAGCTCTTGTTGCTTACGATTGCTCGGGTGCTGTTCTTCTGATGAGCACCATCATGGGTGGGCTCACTGCTGGAACTTGCTCAGGTATTTGGACATGGATTAAGTGGAAGGATAAGGTGTCGATGGTGGCATGTACTGCAACATTGATGGGAATGGTCTTGGTAAATACGTTTTAGAAAGTTATTTTCCTTGACTTTTTGCTTGCTGATTCTTGTCTATGAATTGAGATTTCATAAGTTCTTTTATCAACTGAGTATTAGTTCTAAATTGTTGTGAATAAACTGTTCTTTGATGTCTATCCTTATTGAAAATTTCAGGTAGGCCTTGCAATAGTAGTTGTGGAAAGTGCCGTTACATCCATCTACATCT
Organism: Cucurbita moschata; assembly: GCF_002738365.1. NCBI lineage: Eukaryota > Viridiplantae > Streptophyta > Magnoliopsida > Cucurbitales > Cucurbitaceae > Cucurbita > Cucurbita moschata. The sequence continues at coordinate 2,288,359 of NW_019268537.1, forward strand.
GTTATGCAGAAGATCCATTGTTGATTCAGAAATGGGATGCTGAATTCTTCAACCAGATTTCGGAGATGCTTCACCAGCGCCTTCAGCATCGGAGTGCACGTGCGAGGGAAGTGCTAACGGGGAATCGGTTTGACAGTCGCAGAGAAGTCCTTGAACAGGCATGAATTTCGATACCACCATGCACAACCTAATTTGTTAGCTTTATTCACTTGAATGCAACTATTTTTGTTTGAGTTTTGGAGTTTACTTTTGTTACTGTAACAATCATTCAACTGTGAAATAACATAAGATTCCGAGATTAAAATATATTAGTAACTTGAACATTTTGACGAATATTGCAACTTTTGAAAGAAAAGTAAAGTTCAGAAGTAATTTTTGCAATTTAGCCTCCTGAAAACACGGATGATCCTTGGTCTTGTTGTCTGTTTAGTCTGTGTTTTTCTTTTCTCTCATGCTTTCTCATCCTTCCTGCAACACAAAATCAAGAAGTGATGTTATGTTAAGTATTGCCTTGTGCTTATGAAACTCGAAAGACAAGACAGGAACATACTGAAAATACTGTATCTTTTGTATTTGACTGCTTGAGGGATGAAAACTCCTGTTCCATTCCCATTCTCCCATGAATTGACATGCCAAACAGGTCCTTCTAAATCATTCCCATTTAGACACCAACTCAAGTTTCTCTCTGACTGTGGGTGACGACGGCCGCTTTGTTCTGCCCCTCGTTTTGCTGCAGTTTTGGGAGGTCGTTCAACGTCTTCGTCGTCATCGTATGTTGTCAAAAGTAGAATGATTTGTTTCCTAATCTCGGCATAGTAACCATCATCTTCTTCTGCTACCTGTGTGTTGAGCTCTGCTTTGAAATCCATGGTTATGTGGAGATTCTCCTGTTGAAGTTAGATTGGGTGTAGAATTTTATAGTGAAATGAGAGCAAATAAAGTACTCTGCTAGGAGACAGAATTGTGACAGATACAGAAAATAGGGGCTCCATTTGAGCGTTAAGCTTACACGGCTCCTGTCTAGATGTTAATTGCTTCATTAATTTCATAAACTGGTACATTAAGATCAACTGGCCAAGTGAAATGGAATCAATTTAATGATTTTTAACCCTCTCTTAGATACTTGTAGATTAAAATCAACTGCCTCCAAATTTAGATTATGGATAATAGTAGAACTAACTTTTTATTTGAAAATAGGTCGAAATTAATGATTGAATAGATGATAGAAATTGTAACTTTTTTAGTTCAACAATTACGGGAGTAAGAGATTGAACTATTGATGTAAAACATAGTAATTAATATTTTATCGGTAAAATTAATTTTGCAACTTTTAAGTAGGTTCATCGTTGAATTTGATAAATAGTTGTAATAAATAAATATCTGCTTGTTAATTTGGAATCTTATGTATTATACCCCATTTTTACCAATTTGACTAATTAATCTCAATGAATTACAATATGTCAATGCATCCATTTCAGCTATTCAAATTTGTGGATTATTCGCCGGAAAACGCTACTTTCTCTTCTCTACCGTCGGCACCGTCACAACCGCTGCCGCAGCCGCCGTGGCCCTCTTTTCCTACCAGTTTCAACCACCCCCACCTGGCGGCGCGGGCCAATTTTCCCCAAAACGCCACTCCCCACTCCCCAGTTGGTTGGTGGGTCCACCGGTCTCTGCTTAAGTTGAGGGGGACAGAGAGGGCTGGCAGTGATTGCTGCACCAATTGCTTGTGCGAAAAACTTGGAAATTTCCGGCAGGGAATTGGAGTGCAAATAAATTGGTAAACCTGCCGCCCAGTGTGCGCAAGGAATGATTCATTAACGCCATGCGGTGAAAGGGGCTTGTTGCCTTCAATTTTGCGTTGCTGTGAAATGATTTTTTATAATTTACAAATGAATGAAACCTTTATGCACAAAAAAGAAAAAGAGTTATGAGTTCACATAATATTCAAACTTGATAAAAGCTTTGAATTTGAGACATAAATAACTAAACAAAACCATCCTTACCTTCTTCCTATAATATAATTCCCCAATTGCCGACCAATGGAAAGCATGATTTATTGACATTCTTCCTATTAAATTTATTATTTTTACTTATCATAATCCTATTTCACCTCATTCACCCACAAGCATAAGCAATAACCCATTAAGCCCCCACAAAATGGGGCATTCTTACTGAATATATATATATATATATTCCCCATTTATGTCTTTTATTTATTTATTTATTTATTTATTTATTTTTGGTCATCTTAAAGAAAAATTTGATATCAACCACTTAAATAATTAATATTATACATGGTTTAGTGGAGATTGAAGGGGGAGAGAACTCAAGGGGGTGAGAAATTTTTTTTGAGGTAACTACATGAATAGGTTACAGAAGAGACGAGCACAAACACATGATGTCATACGAAGGATCATAAGAAACCATTTTTTTTTAAAATAACACGTAAAAATAGATATTTTAATCTTTAATAACCTAGTTTAAAATATAATATTGTAACAGTTGATCGTATGATTAGCCAATATTATCCATTTTAATCCGTTACTTATATGCTCGGAGAGGAATGGGTTAAATCATATTTGTAAATATAGGAATTTTATATAATTCTGATTATTAATATTTTTGTTTTTCCAATTTTAGTGTCGTTTTAATTTGACGTTCGCGCGCGCATACGCTTCTTCTTCTTCATTCTTTCGTTGTCTCTTCGCTTGGTTTGAGTTTCTCCAATATCATCCATCGTTTTTCTCTCCTTCTTTCATTCATCAATCGTCTCTTTGCACGCTCTCTCCTTCTTCATCTCGTTTTAACTCGTTCTAACAATTAACTCACACTCTGGATTTCTGGATAAGCTCGTGGCCTGGCTTTCGTTCATCGATTAACAATCGCTCAATTTATAATAGGAGGATAGGAGGAGCTCCGTGACAATTGTAATTGAGGATTTGAGGCATCTAGAGCAGCAAGGTTTACTGTAATTGTCAATCAACAGGAGGTAATTGCTAATTGCTGATTGCCGATTAACAAGGAGAAAATCAACTCTGTTAATAATGGATTTTTGATGTGTTAAGTTAAAGATTCTGCTTAATCAATGGCTGGCTTTAAGTTATGTTGTTTTTAAATCTTGTTTGCCATTGTGTTGATGTTAGCAGCTAACTGTGGAAATTTATTAAAGCAAGTGAAGGTTTTATTCTAATTTGACAAAACAAAGAAAAATTTGAGTTTATTTCTGTAAGTAGGTTTGATAACATAAATGTTGAGATTATAGGTACGTATGACAATAAATTTAGAGAGGGATATGAAATGGTACCATTTTATTTTGGACATCTTTTCAGATAGAACACCGGCTCCGACTGAGGGGACATCGGTGTTAACGTCGGTTTTGGTAGTGTTCCTTATTGTCTTCTTTTCGCCGTAAGAAAGAAATCAAAACAGAAGCTGCTTTTCTGAAATAGTGCAATCATCATCTTCCAACAGACATGAACAAGAAGATTGACATGCTAGCTACAGCACTTGAGTGAAAGTCAATTGAGTATGACTCCACATTTAGGTACTCACGAACAATGCAGCATTTGGACAACCAACTTTGGTGACTTCCTTGAAAGCAGCAGGAAAAACTGCTCTTAACTTCAATTTCCGCACTTTAACCAAATGGCATCTGAGCCACAACTTGACCTAGACTTCCATGGTGGAGATTTGTTTTCGACACTTTTTAAGATTCTTTAGCAGTTTTACAATCTGAATTATTTCGAGAATTGAACTTTTTTGCATTCAAATTCATTGTCAGGCAATCGCACATATGCACATTTGGTATGTGAGGTTTGACCCTTGAAGCTGGGATGTACAAACCACGCATATTGGAAGACTTAAAATGTTTATCATTCGTTCCTGAATGTCTGTCTTGATTGGAAACTTGCAATGTGTGAATCTTAATAGAAAAAATTTAAAGGGGATAAAGAATATTTAATGGTGGTGTTTTCATTTTTCCCTCTCAGGTGAGGCGTGTACAAGGTGTTTGAAAAAAGTCCCAAAAGAAAGGATGTACTGGAACGATTATGGGTACCGAATTTGGGGGGCAACAATTGTGATGGCTGGGACATGTTCAGCAACAGTCCTTATAGCGTGTTGGCCGTGGTGACTGCGCAACAGAAGCGACAATGCTATTAATTATGTTCGAGGTAATTTTTTTTTTTTCTTTCTAAACTTTTATAGCGTCTAAAGATGCAAGGAGTCCAAAAGTCACTATGAATCGAAGTCAGACAAACAACATGACATCTTTCTCTTATGCTTGAACTTTAAGGAGACATTAATAATGGAGCTTTCCAATGGGGTGACAGTGGACCATAACAACCCACCAATCCGAGAATACACACCACTTCAAGTTAAGTCAGACTTTTCTTTTCAGATAAAGCGCATTCAAAGTGAGTCATTTCAAAAAGTCGTAAGTGGGATTGAAAAAGCATTGCATTCTAGAACTGTAGGCCTCACTTGTCATCTTTTTACTTGGATCTTTTTATACCATCTTTTTTATCTTTGCATTATTGATATATATATGTATATATATATATATATATATATATATATATATATATATATTTTTTTTTTTTTTTT
>NW_019268537.1:2293756-2310138 GCF_002738365.1 Cucurbita moschata
CCCCCCCCCCCCCCCCCCGAGCCCCAACTTGATAGAATAGGTGTCCACGTCATACCACAAGACATCTTTTCATCATCTATATAAGGAACATCAGAAGTTCATACTTCCGTCCATAACCAATTATACACTCTCAAAAGCCTCCTAACTTAATTTCTGCATCGACCCTCATCTTCATCCCCGTTCTATGAGGAGAAAAAGAATGCCTATTAACCTAGATCAAATTCCAAGTTTTGAAGAGCATGGTAATGGGTTTGATCAACATTCTGTGTTGGTTGAGGAGATTGAAGGCCTCATTAGAGTTTACGGAAATGGTTATGTGGAAAGACCCCAGATAGTTCCCAGTGTCTCTAATGCATTGCCACCAGAGCTTGGTGTTACTTCTTGGGATGTAGTTGTGGATAAGCTGAACAACATTTGGGCTCGTTTCTACATTCCAACACAATGCCAGGAGAAGCTGCCTTTGCTTGTATATTTCCATGGAGGTGGGTTTTGTGTCGGCTCGGCTACTTGGAGTTGCTACCATGAGTTCCTGGCCAAGCTATCTGCAAAAGCTGACTGTATAATTATGTCTGTGAATTATCGTTTGGCTCCAGAAAACCCTCTTCCTGCTCCTTATGAAGACGGATTAAAGACCCTTCAATGGTTGAAACAAGTTGCCTTTAATGGGGCCAAGCAGAATTGGTGGTCAAGATACTGCGACTTTACCAAAATCTACCTTGGAGGTGATAGTGCCGGTGGCAACATAGCCTTCAATGTAGCAGCCAGACTTGGTGGCAAGACGACTGCTTCTGGAGCTGTGGTCATGAAACCGTTAGTTATTAAAGGTAACATTTTGATACAGCCGTTCTTCGGTGGAGAGTCAAGGACCATGTCAGAAAAGTTTCTTGTCCAACCTCCTCATTCGCCACTGACGACGGCAGTTTCTGATACGTACTGGCGGTTGGCATTGCCGTCCAGGGCGAACCGTGACCATCCATGGTGCAACCCTTCGGCAAATGGGGTGTTTGAGGTTGAGGATTTGAGGGTTTTGCCTAGTTTGATATGTATATCAGAAATGGACATATTGAAAGATAGGAACTTGGAGTTTTGCTCTGCTTTACATAGAGTGGGTAAGCTGATCAATTATGTGGTCTATGAAGGAGTTGGCCATGCGTTTCAGGTTCTGAACAAGTCACAACTCTCTCAAACTCGGACCCTTGAAATGATGGATCATATCAAGGATTTCTTAAGTGTATAGCTTCAGTTGAATTTGTACAAAAGGAAGACTTTTTTCAGATTTTGTTTTCTCCTCAAAGAAAAGAGAGCGAGCATTCTCATCAGATTTATCACTACCCACTTAATATATACTTATATACCTCAAAGGAGATTACTGTACACGATTTGGAATGTCCTATGTGAATATAGATTATCTCTTCCCTGACTCACACCCTTGGAAATTTTTCAAAGATGTTCAAGGATGTTCAAAGATGGAAGTGAAAGGGAAACACTCAAGTTAGCTCTTACGATAAAGACAATATTTTAGAGAAGTTTCGAACAGTTAGCCCACTTCTACTCTTCTTGTCATAGTAACCGCCACCTCAATCTTATTAAGTGAGACTCTACTCTCAAGAATCGGTCTGATTGGTCAAAAATTTCACTCACCGTTCTTGAGCTCTTCTGTACTTTTCTTAAGCTCTCTTGTCTTCTTCGGCAGCAAACTTTTAAGGCAGCAATGAAATTGTCTCTCCTTTTTTCGTCTCTAATCTCAGCCTTTTTAGATACTCTACTGGAAAAGAAACCTTACACTTTGGGAGAGGGACTGACTCTACATTAGTGGATGGCTGATGGGACGCTAAGGGTGAATGATGAAATGAGAGTAAGGACAAATTTAGGGCCCTCACTTCCCGAAAGGATAAGTGCCAACTTTACGACAATGGATATTGGTTGGGGGGCCAAATTCACCCCCATTCCTTTTAGTCTTGAATGATGCACATTGGTGGCCTGGCGCTTGCTTTTTTCATGTGTAGAGCTAGCCATTGTAAGACTTCACGTCTTTTGTTTTTCTTCTTCTTTTATCATTTATCTTTTTTTGTTAGTTTTGATAAGATTAAATCGTAATTTTAGTTCTTAAATTTCCTTGGTTATATGTATTGAGTTCCTAAATTCTGCAGTTATATCCATTTAATTCTCAGGTAAATCTTGTCATATTTTCGAACTTTAAACTGTGAGTTTATTAGTCTTGAAAATTCTATATGACATGTCTATTAGATAGTGTTAATATCGTTGCAATATGAAAAATTGGAAATTAAAACATTTATTATATAGAGATGGTCCAGTGGGTCTTTGCAAATTCCATACCTTACAAATGTAATTTTTAAACTATTTTCAAGATTTGTTTTCCAGAAATTACTGATTAACTTTTCTTACCAATTCTCTCACATTGAGTGAGAATGCTACTTTGATCTAGTTGGGTGTCGCATAGGAGATTAGTTATGTTGGCCCTAAAAGCATTTAGATTACCTTTTATTAACCCATCTTTAGAAGCTTCCAAACCACTTTTGATCCAACCAAGCACCTTATAGTTCGAGATTTGGGTCGAGTGATAAATCAATTATTTAATATGATGCCCTTGGAAGCTATCAATTTTATGAAGGAAATACTTGAATTATCTTGAGGTTTTAATCAGGTAGTAATCTGTAGTTACTAGTTCAGACTTCGCTTTATAAAATGCTTTGTACTATAAAGGTCACATTTTGATCCTTTTTTATAACTATCAGCGTGTGTCCTTAGAAATATAATTCATATCCATACCATTTAAGATTTCGAGTATGGAATTGTAGAAACAAGGCCTTCTAATTGCACTTTCAAACTATTTTTAGCCTGCTTCAAACTAACAGGCTTAATATCGCAATTCTTGACCTGTTTTATAATACCATTGTTTTTCTTATTTCACTAAACATCATCTATGGGTTTTAAACGTTTTAATACTGTCACAATGGTCAAACAAAAAGTAAAAGTTCGGCCACGTTGATTGTCAATTAGTATTGCTGGAGTTGGACAATGGTTTTAATTAACACTGTACATTGAATATTGCATTTGATTTGAACTCTGGTTTGAATAGCTCCACTGGGCAATTTGGAGTATGTGAATAACATGACCGATACAACAGAATAAACAACTTATAAAGATAACTAACATTATACCAAAGTTGTGAGTTGTTTGCCTCAAACAATCTACTTCTTACCAGTATAAAAGCTTTCAAGGTTGGCTTACATGGCTGCTTCCTGGCTTACATGGCTCCCAGGTATATAAATTCTGCAAATACGTCAACAAGCAGAATCTATGTCGATATATGAACCCATTTACTTTGGGAATCTTAGTGAAGTCAGTCAATAATAATTAATACAAATTGATAACTATTACAGTAGAGACTGAGGGTTGGCAATCAAAAAAAGTATAGTTACAAATGGAGACTTCATACCACCCCCTCCCCCCCAGTTCAACATCCAACAAATTCTGAGCCAATTGTTGGAAAAAAGACAAATGAAGAAAGAATATTAGATTATGCAGAAGAATAGAAAGCATGAAGACTCTACTCAATCATCATCCACAAATGATCAACTGAGTAAAACCCAGAAGTCTTGAATGGCTCGCTCTGCACGCTAGAACTGCACTACAACAACCAACGGGGGGAAGAAACATACAGCTATTTCGGATAAAAACAATAGCAACTTCTGCAAAAGCACCTTTCGTACAGATGTTCATCGTGGATATGGAATCCCGTCTAACTAGACATCATCACGTGATCAATTGATTGAAGAGCTTGGTTAGCAAAGAACCGGACATCTACATCTGGATCCTCACTCAGTTCAACTAGACTAGGACGGATAGTTTTTTCCACCACCTGCGTTCCAAGCATTATCCAATATTACAACGAACATTGAGAAAGAAACTAAAATAGACAAAAGGACATCAAATGAAATCAGTTGGAACGAAAAAGGCATAAACACATAAAGTTTCACAAAACTACTTACAGGTTGGTCAACTATGGGAATGAGAGACTGCAACACCTTCGCCACATTAAACTTGATATTTGGAACCCTGCAAAAACTAAAATTAATCACCGAAGAAGAGCCAAAACAAGGGACACAAGCCAACTGTGCTAACACCCACAATTCATTTTTATCGAGAACTGATAACCACTGGTAAAAATTATAACATCAGTTTCATTAACAAATTTATGACATGTACCTATCCTTGGAAGAACTGATAACCACTGGTAAAAGCTTTGAGCATGTGATTTCTGAGCCCATAACTGGGGCAAGAAGAGAGACCGCACGAAGAACAGTCATTCGATACAAATAGTGTGGGTTGTTAATCATGTCAAGAACCTGTTTGTGAAACGCCAATTCAGTTAGTGGAATACAAAGTGCATAGATTGTGTGCAGAAGGCAGGGCGAAAAGAATTTCTAGAAATGTTAGTTAGCGAAATATTTTTCTCCATGACCTCCGGATGGTGTTCTACCCTGACGACTCAACCCAATTGGATAAACTTTTATATCCCCTCTGGTAGGGGCTAGGCCATTAATATACTATTTTCCCTTTTCTTCAGACGGCTCATATTAATTTCTCATCCAAACAGGGAAAGGAAAATTTTTCTATGATCACCCTTCTCGGTGTTATTGTCCAAATAAAGTGATATAAATATAAGAAATTGTTTAAAAGAAAACGTCTGTCTATCATCTAGGTCAGCCTATATGAGATTGTGAAATTCATACGAAACAAACCTGTGGGACAATGTGCTGCATTGCCCACTCAGGACCAAATTCTTCTGCAAGGCGCTTCAAATTATTTGCAGCTGCATCACGGATTGAGTAAACCTGCAAGGAGCAACCAGTGCAATAGATATTTTAAAAATATATATAAATAAATAAATAAGAACTGCCTAGTGTACAACAAGCCAGTGATATCTTTCAAACTGTCTTTTTAAAGAAGCTTTTTCTTCTTGCAATAGCATATGGTGTTGCTAGTAGAATAATTTTTTGATATGATATATACCAAGACATCTCAATCATGCAATATAAACTTCGAGAAAGATTCTTGGATGTTTACAAATTTTGGGTGGATGATAATCTAGAGCTATTGCATTTCATTAGTAGATTTTAAAATTTTTTTATTTACTTTAAGGTTACATTTAATCGTATCGTAGCTAATTATAGTCATAAAGTATGAATGTTATAACTCTTAAAATGCCTCACGAAACGTTAAGAGTTTTCATTTTTGAAGCTATATAAAGTTGTATATGTTGTCTTTGTAAACTAGACTTGGATAATGTAATAAAATAGAATTTGTGCTTTCCTTTAGATAATGGCCAAGTTTCTTTGCAATTCTATGTACTTTAGTTGCATGTTTAGAATCATTCAAGCTTAACATAATCATTCTTGCTTGTAGAGTAATTCAAATCACAAACAAGCGATCAACAAGGTAATACAAATATTACTTTCCCTTGGAGTCATTCCTTATCATTATATGTGCCCTTTCAGCAGTTTGTTGACGGTTGAATATTAAAAGAATCAAGCATATTTTATTCATTCAACAATCAAGATGAGGGATTATTACTGACCTGGAATAGTAATCGATATCTTATATCCAATAAGTTATGCTAAATTGACAAAGAATCGAACATATTTGTATTGACTAACTCGGAAGTTCAGAATAAAAATAGTATTCTTAATTTTTTGATGATTCTCATTCAACCTTTTTTTATGGAAGATAATTACAATCTTTTTCTTTTTTAGTATTTATTGACTTCCTCACTTTAGGTGACCGAATTTATTTATATCTTTTCTACATGAGAGAGAGAGGAGGAAGAAGAAAGAAAGAAAAAGATGTTTTTAGCATCTCATCCCCTTCGTTTCTTGTCCATTTCTTTAATGTAGCTAGATCACAGATTGAGAAAACCTACAAGTAATTCCTGTAGCACTAAAAACAAACCGACTAGGAAGGGTTAATTCCCTGAGGCTGTGAAACTTTGACTGCTCCCTAAGCTAGAAAGAACGATGACTAACCTAGAAAGAGCATTGACGCAATGAGCTAAGAAGCAACCAAAGTTGGCTTTCTAGCTCTAGATGTTTCTAAAACTGCAAGCTAGATAAAAAGGATATAAGCTAGACATTTTTCCACTGATTCCTTGCTTTATCTCTGTACAATACATCTTTGGCTAGCCTTTCATAGTTATGGGGGTTTGGATGGTCCTCCACAGTACAGTTATGGATATCTGGCCCTCTGATAAAACAAGAATCCTATGAATATATGCTTCAAAACCTTCCATATTATCGTGGCTAGAGGGATGGAGGACTTGATGAAATCAAGCAAGGGAGATGGAATCTTATGCAACCTTTTTATCTCTATTAATAATGACCAAAAGACCAATCCTTCTGTTTTACTATTACAATGAACCCTATGTTACTAAAGGTTGTGTTATGGATTGTCGCCCCTCCTGAGTTTTTATTCTGGTTCACTGTGATATAAAATTCTTGTGTACTTAAGTAATAAATGTATATAACTGACCTGACCTAAAATTATACAAGTCAAATGGATAAGAAGTCAGAGAGTCAATTTAGGCATGTCCAGTATTTGATCTTTCAATGCTTTGTAGTGAGGATAGAATCTCTAAAATAATTCATACAAAAAGGGACATCTAGTGTAATTAGTTTTGTATTACTTTCATCATGGTTCAGTTGCACAGTGATTACGATTGACAAATTCTGTTTAATTGGCATTCCCTTCAGAAACCAATCAATGATCTGATGAACAGCAAGGTACCTTATTCAACCAAAAGCATATATCATTTTCCCATAAACTTCAGTAACATTCACCCAGAAGCATGTTATTCACATTAAAATTGATATTTTCATGCAGTCTTAAACCATAAAAAGTCTTATTGAAGATCAAGAAACACAAACCTTATCCTGTAACCACTGCATGCAAAGAGCGCCAAGCTTATCGTCAAAAAACCCTACACCAAGCTGACTTGCCAGTAAAGGAATGTATTCTATAATAGCTAACCTAACCCTCCAATGCCTATCCTCCGCAAGTTCAACTATGGCAGGTAACAATGATTGGGACAAGAGATCAATTCCAATAACCTGCATAACAGGTTTGTGATGAGATGACAGTAAAATGTTTTGGAGAGAGAAGATATGTGAAGTATAAATCAGCATCATAAATTAGGATGCTAGCTAATAACCTTTCCATTTCAGTTTCAAGGTCACTTATAACAAACCTGATTTACTTGATCAAGCTTGCTGATGATATTGAGGCGCACATCAGGAAATTCATCCTTCAGAAGAGAAAGGAATATCGGAAGCAGCTGTTCAATAGTAGCATCCTGCACAAGCCATCTGAGTGAGATTTTTTATGTCCAGTACAAACAATAATATACCACCAGAATGCTCCAACAAATACAAGTGTGAAGTGGTCGTCTAAGATCCAGTGAGTATAGAGCTATGACACTCAACACTGCAATCTCCAAATGATATGAATGTTTTAATTCATATCACTTCTCCGCCTTCAAAATAAGGAAATACTAAACAGGATCCAGTTCCCAATCCCTTGCAGTTTTTCATAAAACTTCCAATATATAAATACGCAACCCGTAAAATAGAAAACTACTTGTTATGCTAACAGAAATACTAATCAGCAAATTATTATTAATCACATCACTTCTTGAACTTCAAAATTCAGAAAATAATAATAATAAACAGCACCACTCACCGTTTAGATAAAATTACAAATACATAAAAATAGGTGTCTCCAAAGTCGACTAGGACCTTACGTTACACATAAGCATTAACCAGCAACATTATTTATTTCACATCACTTTGTAGTCATCAAAATTCAGAAATATTAAGCAGCATCCATGATTTCCTCACATTCCACAGTGTCCTCCCCCCTAACCCCTAGAAAAGAAAAGAAAACACAAAAATTGCACAAAAAAACTAGGCTTGGCTTCCAAGCAGGCTGATTGATTAAAGTTCCCAATTAAATAACAAACAAAAATTCAACTGTCAGTTTATAGTGAGCAACAATAATCAGTTTTAGTAATCAATAATCATGGGCAACACATTTGTGAAAACCAATATGAAAACTTCTTACCTTTCCCAACACAGGAGCCATTCCCATGATAACTGAGGCTAAAGCTGAACGGACATGCTGAGAGGAATCTGACGACAATTCCTGTAGTCATTAATGGCTTAGTGCTCAGCATGTAAAAGGGCACATATGACAAGGAAATTCAAACTCTGAAATAGCATATGCACCTTCACGCAGGGAAGGATATGCTGAATTGCCAATTCTGGACTTAAAATCCGGCAAAACTTGGTCACTTTGCCAGCAGCTGCTATACGAACTTCAGCTTCATTGTCGCGAAGCAAGCGCACATAAGCAGGTACCAAATCCGTCCTTACCACCCAAAAACAAATTCATGCAGTATGAACCATATAAGAACTCAATATACAGTACAAATGGCACAATATTCACAACACTACCTAATATAAGAACTATTTCCCGTGTTTATATAGTATTAGCAAAAAAAGTATACAAGCGCTTGTAATTTTTTTATAAAGAAAATATGATAATTAAGATAAATAAAATTAAAAGAACAGGGTCATACGTGCACATAAGTGAACCAATGACAGAGGAGGAGCCACCAAAAAGACTAAAGAAACTGAAGTATCCCCAATCGCCAAGAATAAAGAGCAAAGGAAATTCAGAAGAACTGACTGGAAGAAAAAATTAAAAAGAGGCAACCTCCTCTTGAGAAACCCATATATCCAGAACAGGAGGAAGTAGGGGGCTTCCATCGATTTAGCCAAATAAACCAAATGATAAAGGAGGGTCATACATTATTACATTTCATGGGTTTCCACAACACAGTCCCAAAAAAAAGATAGCATTTGTATCTTTCCACATAGATCAATAACCAATTTTCTTCATAGATTAATAAGAAATTACCTAGTTGGTTCCGGTCCTACAGCCTCACACAATTCGTATAACTGGTTTGCAACCATGTAACGCACGCGCCAAGACTTATCCTACATAAAAGGAAAAGCAGGGAACAAGAAAGAACTTAGAGCTTGGAGAAAATGGGTCAAGACCATGAGGGTATGAAGCATGTAAATACCACTTTTACCATTTGTTATACACCATAGAGGTACTCACATGAAGAAATAATCAATTTTTCTGTGCTCTTTTTTAAAGCAGATTCAAGAATCCCCAAGGACAGCTCAAAATTTTTTGATAGAAACTTAAAAAGAACTTGGACATTTGTAGATAAGTCATACTATAACTAAAAAGTTACAACTAAACAGCAGAAATACAAAGGAAACATATTTCAATGCATTCAGACGTTCATCAAAAGGACATGGAACCAATAGATTACAAGATGTTATTGTACAATAACAATCGATCTTTGTTCCAAAAAAGACAACACTTGATCTGATCATTCAATATAAATATGTCTCAACAGTATATATGATTGTACTAACAAATTTCCCGGGCATACATTTCAAACAGTTAAAGCGATAAATTGAGTAAAAATGTACCTGAGAGAAGTTAACAATAACGGGAAGAATATGCAATACACAATCTTGGGGCTCCAATAACTTGCCCAAAGCAGCACAACCCTCAACGGCCAGCAATCTTACAGAGTCTTGGTCTGCGAAAAAACTTGATGTAAGAAACACAAAATGTACTAAAACAGACAACTGTATAATACAAAGAATTCTAAAGAGCAATTCTCATGCTTTTGCAACGAGAGAAAGACCCATGTTTTTTTCCCTGTTAATCTGGTGATGAAAGCCAAAATGAAGCATAGATACACCTAAGACATAATGATCTTAACTAATTTGCATACTGCACATACACTCCAAAAATAATTCAAAAACTTAAAACAATAAGTCCAAACTTTAACCAGCAATATACAACCCACGTGATGCACCCACTAGAAATCACACAATCATTGTCCACATCAGTTCAAAGTCAGCAAGGAACGAGAAAAGTAACCACACTCAGGTAACAGATACAGATAATACCGTCTTGTGTAAGATCCTCAAATATTGTCATGATATCAGTCTTCAGATGAGCAGGTTCAATAGTGGCAGCAAATTTTCCTAAATTTGTTGCCGCAGACCTCCTTACCATGGGCATGTCATCTTGACACAGCTGGCCATATATTGACCGCAACTCAGTCTTCAACATCTCTGGAGCACTAGGGTAGGCAATATGGAATAGCCCACATGAAGATACTCTAGCTGTAAACCATTCACCAGCTGCCAATCTCTGATATATGTTCAAGCAAAAACACATAAAAACACTTAGAAAACATCGGACTCAAAGCTATCAAAGATTGTTTATATAAAAATAAATAAATAAAAGAAAGAAAGCAAAAGCTAGCAATTCACAGATTTTTGACAGAAGGAACAAAAGGGGTAAAACAGGAAAGAAGCTAAAAGGGTCTCAGAATTGGTTCGATGTTATAAGAGTTGGTCATTTTGTGCTGCATTCTCTAGAAAAACATATTGTTGCGTTGAAAAGACGTCAAAAGTATAGGTCCATGAGAAAGACTTAAATACCATCCCAGAACATTCAATATATCATGGGACGCATCTTTTGCTGACATCTTTTATTTATGGATACTTCTAAACAGGCCACTTACTGCATGTGTCAGCTAAGATAATGGAATGCATACCGAAGGAAATAAGAAAAAAGAAAATTGTAGTAGAGGGAAATACTAACCTTGACGAGAGGAATGAACCAGTCAACTAAGTCACTCTCTCTCATCTGGGATCCAATTCTGCACAATGACTCCACAGCTTTGTCCCTGACACACGTTTCCTCAACGGTGCACAGAGTTTCTAAAGGTGGAAGCAAAACATGGGCATGCTCAACTCCACCAACATATGGGATGAACACTCCCAATTCTTCAGCCATAGCAAGAAGCACCTCATCATCATCATCATTGTTTTCACTCAGAAATGGGATCAACTCTTTACGGGTTCGCTCCTCCCCAAGAGCACGAGCAATTGTAGACAGTCTACGAATTGAGTTTAACCGTAGCTGAATGTCATCATTTTTGAGCTCATCAATTAGAACAGCTATCGGATATAGTGGTTCGTCAACCATAGACATCTTATTCAGCGCTTTCCTGTAAAACTAAAAACGTGATGGAGGGGAAAAAAAACAAACGGTTCACAGCTACAAAAAGACGGTTCCAAAAAAGACATACAGAATGATGGGAAAACAATAACATAGATATCAATATACATATATATATATATATAAGAACGAAAAAGCGACCCACCGCATCCGAAACGGACTAAGAACACTGACGTAAAGAAAAATGCCCAAGCGCAACTTTGCCCGCTTATGTCAAACTCGTGCCTTCCGGACGTTCAAAGTAGAAAGTGGTTAAAATCAGTCATCGAAGGATCTCTAATAACTAGATGGAAACCACTAATTACACTAGATATTGAAGGTTCGTTGTTGATTTATGATCCTCGACTTCACAAACAAAAGGTAACAGGTAGAAATGGACAAATCAGATCCGAAATCCAAGATCTGAGGGCAAGAAAGGATAAGCTAAAGAACCATAGAGAAATGGTAAAAACACCCAAGTGGTAAGAGAAATGACGCAGATTCGAAGGTCCGAACCCTAAGTTCAGTGTTATGCAGTTAGAAAGGTCAGAATCGAAGTTTCTCTATCAAGAACGTGAACAGCGCCGTCGAATTATTATGTTGTTCCTTGAAACCTAAGGTACGCGACACAAAGAATTCGATCTCACAATTCCCTTCCCCTCAACAACTCAGTAAAGACGTGAAATCCAGATTAAACAAAGCGCTGCACAGACGAAGAATGGAGATGGAAAAGAAAAATGGCGGAGGAAAGTGGAAAAGTGAAAGCGGACTCACCTAGATCAATGCCCTGGCTGGCTGAGCTTCAGGAACCTGTCGTCGGAGAGAAAGAAGGAAAGGGAGAGAGACCACAAGAACAAGAAAACCCGATCTGGAATTGTATAATAACAGAATTGCAGTACGCTTTTAAGGGCCGGCCCATCAAATCCTACTTTATTGGGCTTATTACAAGAATCGAATTCCAAATATTCGTATTAACTACTCATAGGCCGTTGATTTTGGGCTTTCTTATTTTTTGTTAGCTGAAAACCAAGCCCAAAAAGGAATTGAGCCCAAATATGTCGGGTTAATGTTTCATGGGCCTTAACAACCCAGTATACGAATGTATTTTTCAATAAGGTCAAGAGGAGCAATATCTTGAAAATTGACTTTATATAACATGATTTTGCCAAAATGACTAACCATATATTTTAATAGGACTTATTAATTATACTAAGATGAAAAATACCATGACTGAGAATTATTTAACATCCAATTAATATTATTAAATAAAATGGATCAAACCTAAGGATGCAGTTATTGTTAAAAATACATCTACAAATTTATGAAATTAAGTTAAGTTTTGGGATCACGACGCATGTATAGGTATAATTTACACGTGTGAACTTTGGTTCGCATTTGAAAACATCCGTCTCCATATTTTTAGATGTTTGGGCTCCATCGTTATTTTCTATTTAAAACAACTTTTTAGAGAATTTTTTTTTTTTACGAGAATGAGAAAATTTTAATTGAGTTATTTTAATCATTAGTAAAAAAATTAGGCTAAGGCCAATATTTTTCGGACATTGATACAAATAATATTCAAATTGGATGATTTTGAGTGTTTCCATTGTTTTCCTGACATATTTAATGCAACTATGACACTCTAGGTTGGGGCATGTCACGCAGAAGAAAACTCATTATCCACTAAAAGACTGACCAAAATAGTTACACTTGATAAATTTTTTTAAAATTTTACACTTTGTAGTTCTCAAAATGGCCAATTTGAGAGTCAATCACGTGGATTTCTCTATGTTTTCTGTTCTGGCTGGCACACGCATGAACCCATCTCCCTAAAGCATTGTCAAAACATTTCACATGCCATAGAATGCGAGGACAATACAATAACTACAAGGAACAATGTACGATGATCAAATATAACGGCTGGTAAAAGCACAAAAGAATATGGAGTGATGCTGTTTGCATCATAAATGTACTACACAATCCCTCCCTCTCATAGCTATCATCTAGAGGAGGCAAAATAAAAACAATATCATGCCACAGCCACACTAAACTTAATCCTTGGCCCCAACAGCTTTGATGAACAGATTCTAGTGTCCATCCAAGGCACGATGACCCGAATCGACCGAGTCCATCAAGACAGCATAGGTTAACCAAACTGAGATCTCGACCATCACTGTGTGAAAGGTGCATTAGTGAGCCAAGTGTGACATGGCATGGCATCCTATCAAGCCTCAATTCTTGATGCCAACCAATCTTAACAATCTAGTCCGTCCTTTTTAATTGTTGGGTAGTCCTCTGGCGCCTTGAAATTTGCCTTCTCACTGAGCTCTTCAAATGCATTCCTGAGATTTTGCAGCCTTGCCACAAATTCGATAAGAAGCGAAGCAAATGTTGCCAAAGACAAGGAGCTTGCACTTTCATGTACTTTCGACTCTCGTTCATTAGGCACGCTATCCATTAAAAATGAAAGACGTGGCCATGAAACCAGGTGTTTGTTAAAGACATTATCAGTGGATACCCAATCTGTCATGGGAGGGTGGACGCCGATGCTCGAGTGTTCAGCATACATGCTCTCGTTCAGGGAATCGATTACCAAATGTTTGTTATGATCATCTTTCACATCAATAAAATGTTGGGGTTCTTCGTGTTCCCTGTGCTGTTTTCCAGTTCTCCACCTATCTGAATTCACCAGCATATTCGATCTCTCGTCAATCTTTATTTGTAAAGCTTCTGCGGCCTCATGAACATCGAAAAGCATGTCACCTGCGCTCAATTTCTCCATCTTTTCTACTTTACTTCCAAGCGCACGTAAGAACTTAGCTCCCTCAGTGCCAACCCTCTGAAGCTCCTTTGCAAACACCTTTCGCTTCTCTGGTGGAGCCTATAACACAAACTTGCAAGATCCAGTCATCTACAAATATATATTGCGTACATATATACTACTTATCAGTCTAAGCTCACTACTAACAGATATTATCCACTTTGGTACGTTACGCATCGCCGTCAGCCTCAAGGTTTTAGAACGTGTCTGTTAGGGAGAGGTTTCCACACCCCTATAAGGAATGACTTCGTTTGGTCCGTTACGCATCGCCGTCAGCCTCAAGGTTTTAAAACGTGTCTGTTAGGGAGAGGTTTCCACACCCCTATAAGGAATGACTTCGTTCCCCTCTCCAACTAACGTGGGATCTCACGGTCCATCCTTATAAAGAATATTTTGTTCCCCTCCCCAACCAATGTGGGATCTCACAATCCACCCTTCCCTTGGGTGCCCAACATCCTCACTGGCACACCACTCGGTCTCTAGCTCTGATATGATTTGTAACAGTCTAAGCTGACCATTAGCAGATATTGTCCGCTTTGGCCCATTACGTATCATCGTCTGCCTCACGGTTGTAAAACGTGTCTGCTAGGGACAGGTTTCCACACCATTATAAGTAATGTTTTGTTCCCCTCTCTAACTAATGTGGGATCTCACTAATTAAACATACTTAATTATAGCCAATTTAGCACCCAGTTAGCAAATCAACAACCAAGAATAGTCAAAGTTCTAGCTACCAAAATATTTCAATTTAGAATTTCAAATTTAAATGACCATACTTACTCATAGAAATCAATTGCAACAAAGAACAGCTATAGAAAGAAGGTCCAATCACCTGGATTTCTGAAAGAATACAGCCGTGCATTGCCATAACCATAAAAGCACAATGCCTCAGAGCGCCACTCACTTTGACATAGTTATGCCATGGATACTTGAATGTCTTGTAAGGGCCATGCGGTGGCTCCCAGCGGGCGAAGTCCAACTACCAAAACAACGAGACTCAAGTAAAACCTTCTGGTAGCATATCATCTAATCGAAAAGTATGTAAGAACCAATACCAATGTGTCCTCCTGGCTTGAGGACTGCACGGCGGATCTATAGGCATTATATATAGGGTTATCAGAGGCCTGATATGTAAGAATTTTCGAAGAGACTCTCTCATATTCCACACACTGAAGGTATTCACTAACAACACCTGAACAAGACATAGACTCTCTCATGTTCTTGCTGATTAAAAGGATAAGAAAGTGCACAGAATCTTATTTTCAAAAAGGATGACAGAATTGATCTTGCCTTCCAAAGAAGATGAAACGTTTTTGAAATTTTTGACAACCAATTTGTGCAGATCCTCCCCTGCCCAAATGGGGAATATACATATATTCACAACCAAGCACATGCCAGCACCGACGGCGATATGCAATAATCGATAAAAGGCCGTATGGAAAAATGACGACGAACTTCCAGATACCAACACGATGCAAAATGTCAACAGAAATACCCGGAACCCATATTCATACGTCTTCATCGGCGGATACAACTTACAATAGCTTGCAAAGAACCCTAAAATAATGAAATGAAATTGTTAATTTAAGAATCCGCTGCATTATAATCGCACAGATTACTTTGTTGCTGCTATAAACTCATACCTGCAAGGAATATACTGATTACGATTGCAACTTCTTCAAACTCCCCAGCCGAGACAGATATCTCTGCAATACCAAGAGCAAGTCCACCGGCTGAAAGTGTCCCCAATGCACGATTGAACCCTTTATTCAGCGTTGCCCCTACAGAAATCAACACGATTATTTCCTTGAAAGAAGAAAATGACACATAAAACCTCAAAAAATCCCCAAATGGACGAAAATCGGTGAAACGAAAATCATTAACCATACCAACGCTAAATTCGAAAACAACGACGACGGTGAGGATAGCCCAGATTGAATACTGGGCTACTTCTTTCAAAGGCTCTCGAATGAAAATGACGAGCGAAGTGAGCGCAAGCGACAACCCCATCTTCGCGGCGAAGTAGAATTTGCGAGGATCGGAGCGGCTCATGTCGCACAACTTGACGGTAGTATCGTGTAAGCCTTTCCAAAAGTTGGTGACCGCATCGGAAACGGTACAGAAACACCGACACTTGGCATTGTCATCGGCACCGGCGTCATCGTTGCCGTGCAGGCCGAAATCGGAATGGCCCTTACGAGATAAGAGTTGTTCCCTGTTCTGATCCAGAAAACTCTGTCGGATTGATCCATATTTTCCGGTCATCTCTTCATCAACAATGGAAACGAGCACTCAGATGTTGATGAACAGGATTTCGCAATAGCTAAACAGAAATGAAAAAAAAAAAAAAAAAAAAAAAAAAAAAAAAAAAAAAAAAAAAAAAAAA
>NW_019268537.1:2310337-2313649 GCF_002738365.1 Cucurbita moschata
AAAAAAAAAAAAAAAAAAAAAAAAAAAAAAAAAAAAAAAAAAAAAAAAAAAAAAAAAAAGGATATAATAATGAATTGTGGAACTCAAATGAACAAGATGGTTAGTGTATGTAACTGTAAAATATAACCGGCGGTGACAGCCTATTACAAGATGGTTACACGCCCACCGTATTACACGAAGGGGAATTGGTGATGATGGTGAGGCTGGCGGTGACAGCGCAAGATTTTCTTTTCTTTTCTTTTCTTTTTCTTAATAAACACATAATTATGTAAAATATAACCGGCGGGTTCGGTAACTGATAACGTTCAACGAATTGGCTCGAGGAGAAAAAAATAATATTTAACTGACTCCCTAAGTAACCGCCAACCAACCAGATAGTGACACCTCCCACATCGCACTTTTGAAGATATATACATTATTTTCCCTAGACAACATTAATACATTATTTATAAGTTTGAAGGTTCATTTATTTTCCAAGTCTAATATAACTTCCTTTGTAATAAATTCCTAGATTTTTAATTTTATATTCATTTATTAATTATAGAGTATTTAGTAAATATATAAATTTTAAAAATTCACTATCAATTTTATACTTTTACTTTTTCCTTTAAACCTTGTTATATATTTGTTCACTAAGTTATGTTTGGATTGAAAATCATTTACTAAAACATTAGTGTTACTAAATATTAGGTAAAAAAGAAACGTAATACTTATATAAGAAACAAAAATTAGCAAAAAAAAAAATTAAAATTAAAACTTGCTTGGTTAAATTATAAGTAAGTTTTATATATAGCATGTTAATAAATTTTAAAATGTCTAATAAACACTGAGGGTCATGTCATATTTAAATAGTGTTATATCAAAAATGAAACGACGTGTCGTATTTCAGTAGACCGAGACCATGGTTGGACAGACATGTGAGGAGTGGTGAAGCAATTTAATCGACACGTCGGCGTTGGTTGATGGTTCCTTGCTGGGATGATTTGGAAGGACAAAACACAGAACAAAAGCAAGCAACCATTCGGATCGCAACAAATTCTGTCGGATGAGATTATGAGTATCCTGCAATACGTTATGGTCGAAGATTGACGAAATTACTATTTGGCCCACTGATTAAATTATTTTAATTCGCTCGTTTTTTCCTCCACGCGTCAAGCTCCTAGGAGTTGCCGCCTATTTTCGGCATGGAATTATTGAGACGATGATTTCGGCAAAGTGAAGTTAATCAAACTTGTTTTTTTTTTTTTCTTTTCTTTTATTAATTAGGAGGTAAAGTAAAGGTTCGCTTTTGTTTTATGATTTTTTTAATATAATAAATAGAGTATGAAAATTTAAATTCTTTTTAACTTCTACAAAATATTTACATATCAATTATTTATATTAATTTAATCTAACTTATCAAATTTAAAACTAGTAAACTAGTAAACTATATGCATTTGAGAAGTTAATCGGTAATTCGGTAATTCAACTAATTAAAAATACTAAATAATCTTTTAGAACTTGTTAACGTATGGTTTAAATGAGTGTTAAATGAATATAATTGATAATACTCTGTTAGACATGAAATAGTAGATTTATAGATTTACTATAATTTCTTCGCAATACAAATGACATCAACCACCGTATTACTTTTTGTGATTTAATAGTTTTTATGTAACTTTTTAGGGGTATTTATGCCATTTAGTACGATCCATGATTAACACTTTTTTTTTTTTTTTTTTTTTTTGAGGTTATCTAAAGTCTAACCATTAAATTATACAATGAATTGAGTTTTAACTAATGTACTCATTTGAGTTAAAAACGACGCAATTAAATTGAATTGCAATAAATACCTAATTAATTACCCTATTTGGTACCGTGCTTGAATCTTGAGCTAATGAAGTTGTTATTTGTCTTAATAACTTGATGTTAAGGCAATACATGTTAGGACTTAATTCTTATAGTTAAAATTTAGTTGATTTGGAAGTTTTGTTAGTTGAAAATTAGGGGTTCACTTCTTAGTTTCAGCCCACTAAAGTTTCATATCATTTAGTATCAAAGTTTAGACTTTGTATTAGATATATGATCTTTATCTTTTGTTAAACGAGTATAGGATTGAATATTTAGTATCTTGATTTATTCATTGTTGAGTTTAATTCTAATTCATTAGAGTCGTCGTATCAATAGACACTAGATAATTGACACAAAGTTGAAAGTTAAAAGAAAAATATAATAAATCTTTACAATAATTTAGGGTTAAGGACAACTTAATTCCAGTTATGTCTCTTATTTTTTACTCTCGACATAAATATTAATGGTTTTTTTTTTTTAAATTATAAAATATGTCTCATGCCAATGAAAATATTGTAATCATTTATATAAAATATTATGAATGACTACGGTTGGTGGTTGGTGGAGGTGAGGTAGATGGACAGTAAATGTTAGAACCACAAACTGTTCATTTTGAGCATAAGTGCTTTACTTTTGATTTTGACTCTTATAATTGTCCACTTTAAATAGAAGCTCTAATTATTTTTTATTATTTATTTTTTTTCTAAAGGCCCATAGTAACTCAATTCGATTTTAATTTTAACTTAGGACCAATCTCTCGAGAAAAAAAAAAAAAAGTCTCTATATATATAATATATATATATATATTATTTTCTTTTTACAATATTGAATGTTTTTTCCATTGAAAAGAAAATTAATTGAGTTGGTAGCTAGCAGAAGTACGTTAGTTTGTAATTATTTACAGCTCACACCTTTGTGTTCTTTATATTTTAAGAATACGTTTCTGACACAAACAATACACATTTGAAATCATACCATATATGACAAATAAGTTAAATTAATAGCAAATATAATCTCTTTTTTTGTGGGCCCATTTAAACATTTTTGACAATTCCCCTTTTACCCTCGTATATCACTCTAATGATCCAGGTAACATAGCTCAATAGCGACATGTAATTATTTTTCTGGAGATTCAAATTTTATCTTTATTAATTATACTAAAAATAAATAAAAATATTTATCACTCGCTATAAAATATATCATCAATTTATTATATTAATATAAAGACAAGTAAATTTTACAAGCTTTATTTTAAAACACAAAAAAAATTAAATATTATTTTTGTAAGAAAAAAACTTTTTTTCGATATCTCTTACACGTCGGCTGCCACAAGAAGTAAGGGAAAGCACTTTCCCGCCCATTTCTCTGCACTTCACCCATCAATGGCTCCCAAATCCGATAGCGCAGAAGGTGAACTCTCGCATCGTTTTTTTTTTTTTTTTTTTTTTTTTTTTTTTTTTTTTTTTTTTTTTTTTTTTTTTT
>NW_019268537.1:2314221-2331121 GCF_002738365.1 Cucurbita moschata
TTTTTTTTTTTTTTTTTTTTTTTTTTGAATTCTTGGCAGTATGATTTCTTTATCATAATTTTGGTTCCAATTTTGGATGTATGATATCTTCAACGTAGAAATTAAATCCTTCATTCCTGACTTCGTTTCTAAAATTTCCAGCGATCGTGCTCAACTTCGTTAACGAGGTATTGTTTCATCACTTTGCTTCACTGATTTCTTTGTGATCATTAATTGTTTGTAATTCGCCGATTCACTGGTCTACTTGATATTCCTCAAACGTGTGCAGTTCCTTATCCCCGTTCTGTGCTCATTGCAGCGAAGATTATAAGCTTTTACGCTTTGTTGTACTTATATCTTCGTGTTGTTTACTGTTACCCTAATTTGTATGTAGAAGAACTTTTCCGTCTTCGTCGCTTGAGTGTTGGGTAAAACACACATCCGAGCGATTTGTTTCGATGAATCTCCATTTGGCTGCCGAGTGCGTTTGCAATTTCACGATGCAACTCGCTTGCAGCGCTACTGTCATCTTTTATTCGTTGGTTAGGTCTTTTGGCCTTTCTTGTCTAACGGCATTTGCCGGATTTTTGTTCTGTTCAGCAAAATCGTCCACTAAACTCTCAAAATGTTGCTGATTCATTACAAAAATTCAACCTCAAGAAGACAGGGGTGCAAAAGGCACTGGATGCCCTTGCCGATAGTGGACGAATTTCTTTCAAGGAGTATGGCAAGCAGAAGATATATCTCGCCCGGCAAGACCAATTCAAGATCCCAAACAGCGAGGAACTTACTCAAATGAAGGAAGCAAACGCCAAACTGCAGCAACATCTAAGCGAGCAAAAAAAGGCTATTACCCAGGTGGAGGAAGGTAATTACACTTGAAAATTTCAAAGAAGTCTTCAATATTGTTAAGTTTATGAATCATTTAAGCCCTGTCAATTACGGTATTCAAGTTCCGAGAAATAAAAATGATAGCGGCATGAACTTTTGCAATAGAAATTCGAACGTTGCAGTCAAACTTAACGCTGAAAGAAATGCGGGAAAAGGAAGCTATGCTGAGAAAGGAGGTAGAGAAATGCTAAATTAGCTAGCTGAAACTTTACTTCGTTCTGTTTAGTGATAATGTGGCCCTCTTTATCTGTTGTCAATGTCTCAAAAAGTAGCTCGTTTGGTAACTGTTTGTCAGGTTAAGGAATTGGAAGAAAAATTGGAAACATTACGCGGAGGTGTTACGTTGGTGAGCCCAGAAGACCGCAAAGCAATCGAGCAGATATACTCTGAGAAACTAGGCCAGTGGCGAAAGCGAAAAAGGATGTTCAAAGATATATGGGATGTTATCACTGAGAACTCACCTAAGAATCTAAAAGACTTTAAGGTTCTTTCAGATTATTTTGCTTTGCTTGTTTTTACTCCAATTATTTGGATTAAATACTTTGTGTTCATACAGGAAGAACTTGGCATTGAGTACGATGAAGATGTGGGCGTGAATTTGCAGTCATTCAGCGACATGTTACCACAAAATCGAAAACGGCCCAGGGGCAAGTGAGTGATAACATAAAATGGAGCGTCCAAGTAGAGCAAATGCAGGTAGATTCTGTCTGCCTAAAGGTTTGCTTTTGTATCAGGATTACTTATCAAGTTGTTTTCATTGATCCATGCTAAGTTGAAGAAACAATTTATTAACTAAAATGCTGAGTAAAAGAAATTGCCGTCCTTGACACAATTTTTGTCGAATGGGTTTCTACTGTATTCTATAATTTACTTGGTCAGTGAGGTTCTTTCCCTCAATTGACTGAACTGTGAACTAAACTTCTAGTGGTCATGCAATAAAAGAGGTAATAGTCTCTGCTGTTGTGTGGACTCGAGAAGAAAGATTAATTTCTTATCTGCACTATGTTAATGTATCAGCCTTTAGCCTCATGGGTGCCCGATCCGTTTAGGTTTCACTTTCGAGGAAAATAAGGAATCGGTGTTCCATGCTAGAGACAGGTTAGATGAAGAGAATACTAAGATTAAGAATATACCACCATCGTCAAGTAGATTATGAGTTGAAGCACAAATGCTTTAGTTTGGGTAGCATGCTTCTATCTGGCACATTTGTTAGACATGCAGCGAACGATTATGCATTTGTTAGACATGCATTGAACAATTGTTAACACACATGCATGACAAAAATAATAAAATTTTGGAGCAAAATACATCAACTAATTTTGTAAGCATATAAATATATGCTTGTTGAGTTTGAATTTATTTCTTGTTGAGTTTGAATTTATTTTTAATAAAATTGTCTTTGTCCATGTTCAATTTTTAAAAAAGATGTGTTCTTTAGTCATATCTATGTCTCATATCTATACCCATGTTTCTTAGGCTAAGATTGTACCAATGTACTTGAGATGACCAGTTGCATCCCTAAGTGAAGACTGTTATATGCCTTTAAGGGGAGGGGAAAGGGAAGGGGTGGGGTGTCACAATCGTACTCTTGCGGCACTTGTTTTAACCTAACGAACAAGTCACTCGTGAGAAATTCAGATTTCGTAGACAGCGTCAACATATATCGAGCCTTGGGTTGTGATTATGAAAAATGTTCTAAGAAACGTGAGCAAGAAAATACATTTGAAAACAATTTGAAAAATAGAAGAAAACAACTTTATATGGTTATAAGCAAATAAAAGAACACCATGACTTAAATAACATATAACTTAGGGTAAGAAGTGAGAACTAGTCATATCTACCTATAATACATTTTGGGACATTTTAACCTTAGCGGGTGTAGACATGATTTTGGTGAACGATCATATACCCTCATACTAACACAACATGAAATAGTAAAAACTTATCTAAAATGAAAAGATGAAATGGACAGGCATGCAGTCATAGATAAGACATCTTGGATAAGCATGATCAGAACATCCGACATGTTGCTATAGACAACATGTCTTGGACAAGCATAACAGTGATACAAGAGTATTATAAATAAACATAAAGAAATTGAATACTATTTAGACGTATAGACAAAATTTGAATTAAGTGAATCCAAGTTAAATATTCGCACACAATGTATGTACTTAGGGTTCTTAACAATAAATGAATCCTACTTATAAAAATTATTATCTTTAAACAGACTCCAATTATGATACAATATATTCAAGCTCCTCAGTGCCTACGGACATCTATTGTCCTATTAACCTCGACTTTCTCCTCAAGAGTTGAACTGCTGCTTTCTCCACTCCCACCATCAACATCACTCTCCTCAAAAACCAAATCCTTCTCCAGCAGATCGGTTATATTCACTGCTTCAATTGGATTCTCATTCTCCTTTAAACTAGAGGAACACACTGGCTGCTTCAATTCCTTGTTATTTGATTCTAATTCTATCTCACTGTTCTTGGATTCATGAATTTCAGTGAATGTTCTTGGTTTTCGGCTCGGATTACTCACATCATCTTGATCAGGTGATTTAGATTGAGCGAGTTCCACAGCAGCTCTGGCTGCAGCTGCTGCACAAGCAGCCGACTCAAATGCTGCCTGGGCAGCGTCTCCCACGTCTTTGTACTTCTTTCTTCCTCTCATCGAATCAGCATACCAACTCTCTTTCTCTATCTCTTCAGGTAAAATCTCATAAACGCCTTCCACTTTGGATTCCTGCATCTATTTTTTAGGCACTCAATAACGCAAGAACTTGTAATGGATCATTAATTTCATTTCCTACCTCAGTTGAAACTTCATAGGCCTCCAAATCTTTCAAAGTACTGCCATTTTCAGAAGCAACTTGTTTAAGTAACTCCAATTTGACCTCTAAGCTTGGTGGCCTCGCTGACAGCTTCTTTACTATCTGAAAACCCCAAGATTACCACATCACTCAGTGAAAACAGCAAGGGAAAATTGGCATATAAACTTGAGCAAACACTGCTTAAAAGTTGAGATCTCATTATCGGTAGAAGAGGAGAATGAAACATTCTTTACAAGGGTATGAAACCTTTTTCTAGCAAACGCATTTTAAAAACTTTGAGGGAAAACCCGAAAAAGAAAACCCAAAAAAACAGTATCTGCTAGCGGTGGCTTGGACCGCTACAAACGGTATCATAGCCAGACATCGGGCCATGTGCCAGTGAGGAGGCTGAGCCCCGAAGGTGATGGACATGAGGTGGTGTGCCAGTAAGGACATTGGGGCTCAAAAGGAGTGGACACGAGGCAGTGTGCCAGCAAAGATGCTGGGCCCGAAGGAGGTGGATTGGAGAGTCCTACATCGATAGGATAAGAAACTAGTGCCAGCGAGGACGCTGGGCACCAAAGGAGGTTGATTGTGAGATCGTATATCGATTGGGGAGGAGAACGAAACATCCTTTATAATATTTGTTAGCCGTGGATTTAGGCCAAATAACGAGAACATAGAGCAAAGCATACCATTGGACCAACAGCACAATTGTTGCGCAACTCCATAGCACGAGCAGTAAACTCCTTGCCAAAACGACTGGTAATGGCTGAACGAATCTCTATTAGCTCAGGGAAATCCCCACATCTTGAAGATGCAAAAATCAAACCTGAAATTGCCTCCTTCAGTTCTTCTGGACATTCCCTACATAATCAAAAACAAAATTATCAGAATCAGACCAAATCCATCTCTTTATGTTCACATTTACAGGTTCATTTACCGACCTCTGTTGTTCAAGTAGCCTGATTCTTTCAAGTACAGCCTCACAGTAACTCTCTATAATCACATATGCATCCAGCAGTTTCTGGTCCTTAATCACTTGCTCAACCTGTCAAAGACTCCTATTATAAGCTTTGAAGGTTATGGAGCCGAAACCGATGTTTAAAAGTACTTAAAAAATGATCTTACACGAAGGAGGGCTCTCTCTTGGTGGCCAAGCTGCAGCAACTGAACTACGTCAGAACGAGCCTGGGAGGATCTCACCTGGCGCTGGTTTGCAAGGACAGCGAGCCGAGAGATGGCCAGATTAACTAGAGATTTGAACCTCGTGGTCTTGAAGCTTCTTCCCAGCAGTGCATCAAGCTTCTTTCCCATGCTCAATAATGCTCCACTGTTTCTGAGAGATCTTGGTCATGGAGGAATGAAGAAATATATATATATATATATATACACATTGATAATAGTCAGAGCACACGCACATATTTTTTAAGAAGCATGAATTTCAGGTGTGGACAAACGAAGGGACGAAACTGATAGAAATAGAGGTAATAGTTACAAGTAAATGAAACAGGGCAAGAAAAAAAGGGAAGGTTTGACGCGGTTGGCGTGTAAGAAACACTTCACCAAGATCATATCAGAGTAAACAACGTGCAAAGGAGAAGGGTCTTTCCAATGAACTGAAAGTGTTGGATTTTTCTAGTTTTCCACCAAAATTGTCAAGACCTGTAGTAAAGATTGGATTTTTCAGAACTAATCTATAGCAGCGTGGATTAAAAGTACCTAATTTCCATAATTCCTTCCTTGATCACATCTTTAATAGAGAAGGAAATCTGGACAATTGAAAATGATGATACCAAGATCATCTGTTTCTTTCTATGATTGGGTCAATTATACCAACCGGTCTTGCTGTAAATGCAAAGCCGAGTTGAGTTTTCTCAACAACTTTTCTGATGACTAACAAGTAACAACAATTTCATGGATATTGCCTGCCTCTTGCTATAAACAACCAAAAGATCAACAAGACTATTTCTATTACAGTCTTAGTCCTCTGGCATTTGTTTAATTTCAATTATGCCCTTTCTCCATCTCATTTTTGTCAATAGTGCCCATTCTAGAGAGTCTAATTTCATAATTTTTTTTTTTTTTTGCTAATTAGGAAGATTAACCTTTTGATTATTTTGCTTTATTAAAATCAAGAAAAGTGGTTTTTTGTATCTGTTAATGATAAAGGAATTTAGCTTAATGATTCTTTGTAAAAACTTAGTTTTATAGCAATGATAGATCATGAGCACATCTCTATCAAGATTAGCAGAATAACAAGTCAATAATATCATTTCATCTGTCGAATTATATTAAGCATTTCACGGACATTTATTAATAAAACTGGTTTATCACATAATTTGGTTGGTACAGTGTTATCAACATGAACTAAAATCTTCAAAGATAGGGATCAATTCTGGTGACCGCGAAGGTGATCGGGATAATCCCTGGGAAAATTGTACCAGCATCTTGCTCCTGGAAATTAATTTTTACGGGAGCTTGACAAGCAATGCTTCTGATTACACCGAGCCATATGCACCTCATTGGAGATGAAATTGGAAACTATACAACATTGGACACAACAGAACGCAAGATACGGCACCTGCTTTAACCCAATATTACAGTTAACCAGCACAAAAAAACCAGTACTAAACTACAGATTTCAAGTACTTGGAAAGTTAATCTCCGTAGGATGAAGACAGACATTAAGCATCCTCTAACAGTACGAGTATAAGCTGCTTAATGTAAAGCAGAGAGGAGCAATGACTTAGGCTTAGGCTTCATGCTGCCAATACAAATAAAGAGAAGAAATTCTTGATGAAAAGACATACAGCAACAGAAACAAATAGGCCTGTAAAGAACTCTTAAATTTATCACAGGACACTATTTATCGTGCATGTGTATCCAATTGTCTTAAATGCAATCAAATTAAGATCCCAAAAATTACAGTATAACAAGTAGGTAAAAGACGCAAGAAAAAAAAAAAAAAAACGTAAATGTCCATACAATTATGAACTTGAGAATCCTAACTGATACGGGATGAACATGATAATACATATGCCAAGTCAAGATATTCTGCTAATAAACCCAACTGACAACAAGACCAATTAATCAACCGGCATGAAGAACAGATAAGATTTTAAAAATAAACCCAAGCCTGTACGCACGAGTCCAACAATATACCATGTGCATAATTAATGCGACTGCTGATATCCCAACCAAGATGCGACAGAACAAAAGATCAAATTACAATTCCGATGTGGAGTTACAAATATTAAATTCGTACTGAGAATCTAACAGAATTTGATATCAGAATAAAACTTAAACGGGCAGTTAACAAATATAATAGTATGAGAATAAACAAGTCAATCCAAGCTAGAGGGATTAGTACCGAACAAACCCAGAGGAACATTTTTCTGAAACCTTGAAATCATCAGGTGCCAAATAAACAATACTGGAGGGGAGTAAAAGAACTTCACACTTGTGGAGAAGCAATTACACAAAACAGGTAATTAGAGAGTAAGCAACATTAAATAAGCTAGGTAGAGGAGAGTGAAATGAGTGACCTTGAATATAATCGACATAACTAGACCAAATAGCGAAATGAACTATCGACATAAGTAAAATGAACTAGATAATTAAACCTTTGTAGTCAATACCATGAGAAATGATTATAACAAGCACCCATTAGAAAGCCTCCCGCAATGAAACAAAGAACCTCATTGGATCATTGGATTGTGTTCAGAGTGACCTTGAATATAATCGACATAACTAGACCAAACAGTAAAAATGAACTCGATAATTAAACCTTCCTAGTCAATACCAAGAAATGATTATAACAAGCACGGATTAGAAAGCCTCCAGCAACGAAACCATTGGATTGTGTTCATAACTGATAAATACGTTCACAATCCAACACTCGTTTTTAAGTCCGGGCCAGCCCATAATCCCAGACTTCCGATTTTCAGAAGTCTTATTTTATTCAAATTATATATATATATAATCATCTAGAAATAACCTATTTTATATGGACTTTCTTCAAAGTCTTATTTTTAAGTCCGGGCCAGCCCATAATCAGACTGATTTTCAAAGTCTTATTTTATTCGAATTATATATATATATATTGATACAAATATTGATACAAAAATTCATTACTATTTTAAAACATCTATTTATTTCATATTCATTCAATGCTTCTTGGTTCATGATATCTGATAGTCTAATGCTTTCATTATAATCAAATTGTTATGCATAGGACAAGTATTTATCATATCCTGAAGATAGAAAGGAAATCAAACTATAATCTTCATATTTGTAACCTTGCAATAGTTGTATGGAATGTAACCTTGCAATAGTTGTATGGAATTGGAAATACTTACAAGATAATGAGGATATAGTTGTATGAAATTGGAAATACAGTTCGCCCTAAAAAAAGAGAACAAAATCCAAATGAGACAATGAACTTTAAAACTAAACTGATGACACATATTTTAAAATTATTAAAAAAAAAAAAAAAAACACTTCACCTGGTGCCACAATGGTTAACCTCTCCGGGTGCTTCCATAAACGACTATACCAGTACAATGCTTAACCACTCCGGGTGCTTCCATAAACGACTATACCAGTACAATGCAATCATTAGGTTTCATTCAACCTCTCCGGGTGCTTCCATAAACGACTATACCAGTACAATGCAATCATTAGGTTTCATTCAAACTAAAGACGTCAAATAAATTTTGAAGACTACAATAAATTTTAACATGATTCAATACTGCCAAGCAACATTTCAAAGATTATCAATAGTTCAAACACATTAATTAGACTACTGTTATACATGAATTAATATAAAGAGGTGATAAATAAAAGTTCTTGTTGTACACCCTCTTATCGATTACTAGCATATCCTCATTCTCCAACCACCCTCCACTGGTGGTATAATAAAATAAATAATGATCACAAATACACATGCATCAAGGAAAATAACAAGACAGGCTTCTTAACTAATATCAACGCGGTCACAATTTTCTCCCAAAAAAACAAACCAAGGTACCTTCTCCAGAGTGCCTCTAAATCACTCAAGCACTGGAAGGTTCTCTCAGAGCAGAAGCAGAGATCCTGAAGGAAAAACTATATTAGACACTTGAGAACCTGAAAGCAAGAAACAAAATGGCTCGAGAGAAAGAGGTGGGGAGAGAGAGGACAGCAGAAGATAACATCTTGCCAGCCTCCATATTAGTAAGGAAAACCGCAAGTATTGTATAAAAAACCAAAATAAAAAATAAGCACTGCATATAAACCACAAACCATCTTCAAAAAAAGAACAAACTTTATTTACCAAAGCACTAAAACTTAATAGATTTTTTTGTCCTTACTATTGCACAACTGCAGAAATGGTGTTTGAAGTACAAAATAAAAAAAAATAATGTGGAAAACAAGTATGGACAAAATTTTCATAATGGTCACAATAAAAAATGATTACAAGGCGAAGAAACGCTTTCAGCAAGTTGTCTTACAATAGAAACAGTACATTCCACTGAAAGAACCCGCCACTCTTGACCAATATGACCCCTTCTGAATTCAATCATCCCATAAGTGTGCCAGAAGCTTAGGTCATCATAAAGAAGACTGGTAATACCAAGTGATCAGAAACTGTATGAATTAGGTCATAATTTACAAGAAATCTACTGAACTCTGGTGTCATAAAAGCAGCAGCATTGATCACTTGCCAGTGATGAATGGATGATTCAATGCTTGTGATACTGTCATCCTTTTTTCTGGATCCAACACAAAAATTTTGTCTAGAAGATCCTTAAAATTGGCTAACATCTTTGGATCTTCACCAGGAGATCCCCTAATAATTGATCCAATATCTTTAGGCTTTATATTGACTATTATTCGCTTTATGGTCTGCAAAAGTAAAATTCAAATCTCAGTCAGTACTGATAAGGCAGCCATAGGTAGCGCCACATTCAAAATGCAATACCATTCACACACAAACGCACAAAACAGCGTTTAAAATCTTTTACCGGATGATATTTGCTCTAAAAACTTCAAAACTAAACTTTGATGTCCAGAAAATATAAATAAATTGTAATCATATACCGCAGCAAATTTCCAGTAAAATTTTGGTGGCACAGCATACACAAGTGGGTGGCTTTGGACCCTGAAATCAGAAAAAGGGATAAATAATTACCTTTTTTGTTACAGGATCCTCCTCAGAAGCATGGAAGTTCAGGTCCTGGTCAAAATGTTGCTCAGTAAATGCTCCCTGTAAAACCAATAGGAGAGGAAAAATCATCATTAGCAATAAACAAGTTACAACTTTAACTCGTAAATTAGAGACAAATTGTAATTAAAAAAAATCTCCTGTCCTGTCCTTTGGAGGACAAAACTATGTACCTTACGAAGCATCTTTTTCTGAAAGGGGCCCTTTAATTCCATGTGTAGACGCAGCATGTCATTATTAGAAGGACCAGGAAAAAGAACTTTTCCTGTAGAAAGCTCGTACAAACAGCAACCCACAGACCAGATATCCATTGGATGGTCATATGGCAGCCCTAAAACTGCAACATGCAAAGAAAATTAGAACTAGAGTTTACTTGGAGAAAGAAATGTTCAATAACATATGAAAACAGGTGCACCATTTTGACCACCAGATTCAACAGATGGAAAAAGAGAGAAAAAAAAAAGAAAAAGAAAAAGGAACTAAGAAAACTCACTTATTTCAGGGGCACGATAAAACCGGCTAACAAGGTATGGCGTGATTTCATTTTTACCAGCAAACATCGCATTTCCAAAATCACAAAGCTTCAGAACATTTTTTCCCTCGTTAACCTGGAAATTTTATCAAGCATCGTGAGAAACATAAGATCAACCAATTCAATAGAATCAAAACTTGAAAACATACCAGCATATTATCCGGCTTTATGTCACAGTGTAGAACACCACAGTTTCTTAAATGCTTCAGGGCAATAAAAAGCTGCTTAGCGTATGCCCTCACAGCAGTTAGCTTAAGGCCAATATTGCGCCCAAATTTCTTCAAGACCTCACGGAGATTCATATGAAGAGATTCAAAAACTAAACAAAGATGATTCCTATATTTGAAACTTGAAAGAAAACGAACACAGTGACGCTTATCATCTGGATCTGCACCTACTAGCTTTTTCAATATGACCAACTCCTCCAGACCAGCCTTGTACCTGTACATCACAGGATGCAATAGAGCATCAAGTACTTGAACGTGCAACAAAAGGAACACCACAATAGGATCACTAGAAATAAAGCAAGCAAGACATACATTGTTTCATTACTACGTAAAATTTTGATTGCCACTTCTTCTGGTTCACCATGACCAGCTTTGAGATCCTTTGCACGGACTACAGTTGAAAAGACACCTTTTCCATGAGCAGCAGCTATTTCATACCGACTATCAAGCACTTCACCAAACCGATAGTCTATATTAAACACAAAAGTTGAATAAGCAAAGACCATATGAATTAAATACATTTTTTAAATGCAAAAAAAATAATAATAAATTATAGAACCTACAAATTAGCAACAAGTTGATTAAAATAAATGATCAGTTTCTTCTGCAATTCCTCCAAGACAATAAAAAGAATGAAAACCAGTCAACAACTACACAAGATTACCAGAAGGCTTAATGTGGATCCCACCAAGATGATCAGAAATGTAACAATTTACATATCACTCATTTTAAAATCGACAGCATCAGCACAGAGGCAAAATAATCCTTGTTTTGGAGACTCAAATGCAAGTTAACAGCATTAAGATTCTGGATAGGCTAAAGCAAGACCAAGGATCCCATTGATGTGTATGTTGATAGTTATATTTCTAATACGATGTATTGCTAAAATTTAAACACACCATAATATAATCTGTGACTCCCATTTTAATTATAATTCTCACCATACAAATTCCGCAGCCATGATTATTAATACAATAACAAGTGAATTGAAGACCATCTATAAATGTCAGCATACAGGCGAGATACCAAAGATATCCATATACTTACTATAATATCCATCTGGATCATCCCAATTGTCATGAAGGCCACTCCTCTCTATCTGCAAACCATCGCCTTTGCCCTGCCAACAAGAAGGAAACAAAATATCTAAATGCCCTTATACAACATGAAACAAGTCAAACTGCAAAACGGATAGGTTCTCATACCATTTTACGAACTGCAGCAGGTGTTTCTCCAAAAATGTCATCACAGAATAATCCATCTGATCCCTCAGCCTGCACTTATTAATATGAATAAATTTTAAAATTATAAAAGGATCCATCTTCTCAAAATAAAGAATATAACTAATGGAGAAAAAAATTGCAATAAATGGAGCTCAAAAGAGACTACAAAGTTCAGAAAAACAGAGAGGAATCTACCCTCTAACAAAAGAGAGCATTCTGCGCACCTTTGGAGTCCCCTCTCCAAGTCCTTTAGTACCAGCAGTGTTATCAGATGCAGCTACTCCAGTTTGATGTGGTGATTTCTCCACAACAAAAGATGAGTCAGCAACACTATCATCCACAGGCCCATCAACCAATTTTGGAATAGCATGAGCAGCAGCTTCTGATTGAGAAGAATCATTTGCAGAATCCTTATCTGATCAAGATAAATCACTGTATTAAAGTGAGATTGAGGTAGTTACTACACTGTCTATCTAAGGTGCAGACCTACCAAAGTCTCTAAACTCTATCAGACCATCTGAGCTCATCTCTAAAAGGCAAACAAAAACCAACCAGACTCAATTGCTCAAGATTGCAGACAGACAAGATTTACAAATTAACCTAATCCTTAAATAAGCTATACTCATTGTGGGAAAGTGAACTTCCTATCAGTAAATTGTTCGACAACAAAAAGAAGAAATTGGAGGGGAGGGAGGGGTGAAATGCTACGATTATACAGTAGGAAACTTAAGAGTGAGAAGAAGGCAAGTCTATGCACAGAAGGTTGGCAAAATGTAAGTCCAAACTTGCTGGTTTCACAGCTACTCTAAAATCAAACTATTATTAAATTAATAAAATTGATTCTAATTATATTTTTTTATCATAACTTCCTGATTGAAAATAATTGCAGTCCAAATCCAAGTAAATGCAGAAATTTAACCTTTCTCAGATTGCTTCAAAGAAGGCTCTACTTGTTTCTCCAACTGCTGGCATTTGTACTTTTCTAAGATTGCTTGCCTCCGTCTTCTACTCTCCTCCTTGATTCTGTTAAGATCCTCCTCTTCTTGATCGGCTAATTGAAATGACATGCTGTCTCCGTCCTCTTCCTCCTCATCGTGATCACTATACAGGAAGAGGAGTTGAACCAATAAATGAAGATGGATTTCATGCTAGCTAAAGGTAACCAAAAAATAAAAATAAAAATTACCTCACTAGCTTGTCTTCACCTCCTTCCAGACTAATTCTCCTAAAACTACCATGCTTTCCAACAGCATTAACTTGTCCCCCATCCTGACCAGATTCATTTTCATAATGCCTAGGCTGCTTAGAACCTTTAGCATAGCCAGGCTCAAGATTCCCATACTTGTCCTTACTACTTACAATGTCACTGGCTTCATTCTTGTTTCTATTGTCTCGTCTCTCCCTATCTAATTCTGTATCCCTAAACCGGTCCTTCTGCATCTCTCTCACCCTTTCCCTGTCTCTATTCCTATCACTATATTCAGCCTTATCGTCATTCCGATCCCTCTCCCTATCTCTTCTTGCATTCCAATCCACTTCTGTGTCCTTGCTCCTATCCTTTTCCATTTCTCTTCTTCTATCCCTATTACCCTCTCTATCTCTGCTCCTACATCTTTCCTTTTCTGCTCTTCTATCCCCATCCAACTCTCTTTCCTTGCTACAATCTCTATCCCTCTCCACTCTTCTATCTCTTTCCACCTCTCTATCCCTCTCCACTCTTCTATCCCTTTCCACCTCTCTTTCCCTCTCCACTCTTCTATCTCTTTCCACCTCTCTTTCCTTCACTCTCCTATCTCTTTCCACATCCCTTTCCCTCCTTCTATCCCTTTCCAACTCTCTTTCCTTGCTCCTATTTTGTTCCATCTCCTTTCTTCTATCCCTACTTCTTCCTCTCTCTCTCTCATCATACTTTTGCTTATCTATACCCCTATCTTTATCTTTGGTTTTTTCCATTTCATTTTCCTTTGACCAGTCCCTATCCACCTCCGTCTTACTTCTCCGTCTGTCCTTCGTATCCCTGCTTCGTTGCCTTCCTTCTTTCCTAGCACGATCAGTATAACCCTCGTCCAAGTCATTATGAATTTTACTTTTATCATCAAATATTGGGTGATCCCAACCATGATGATGTCTTCTCCTTGACTCTGCCTCCTCTTCTACTGTTTCACGAGAATGAGATTGCCCCCAAGAATGACAATTTGACCTTGATCTACTCCTGCAATCTGATGTGTCAATGAATTGATCATGAGATGTTGATGGCGTCAAATCCTGAGACTTGTCTTCTGCCCTTTCTAACTGTGGCCTTTTCAAATAACTCAAGGTGCTTCCATCTGTTGCCACCTTTCCATGGTCATTGTTGCTTATTTTCTTAATACCCCCTTTGGAAGGAGACAACATTTGTTTGTTCTGCCTCTCATCTAACTCCATAGATTTATGATCATAACCATCTTTGAGATGATCCTCTCGGCAACATTCAAGATCATTGTATTTAATTCCAGTCATTTCACTTATGGAAAAGCAAACATCATTGCCGTGCTTACAGTCAGACTCAGTTTGATCGAGCATCCTGATTTCCTTGTCTCTGTCTGTTTTTAGATAAGAGCCACCTTTGTCCTTATCTAAATTATAGAACTTACTGTCCACTTTCGAGGTTTTCTGATCCTGAGGACTGTTTACTGCTCCCTCCTTCACAGTTAAATTAGCCTTGATATTAGATGATTCATCCACCGAATGACACTCCTGCAAAACGAATATAGATTAAATACTTAGTGCAAATGCTTGCATTACAAAATCCCAGAGAAATTACAGTCAGACAGTATAAATGCATAGTAGAAAACACGTAACCAGATCTTACAAATTAAATGCAAGCCTGAATCTTCATTG
The DNA here is from genome assembly GCF_002738365.1 of Cucurbita moschata. Lineage (NCBI taxonomy): Eukaryota > Viridiplantae > Streptophyta > Magnoliopsida > Cucurbitales > Cucurbitaceae > Cucurbita > Cucurbita moschata. The sequence goes on from NW_019268537.1 coordinate 2,328,980, forward strand.
AAACGCCTACTGATACTTCTTTTGCATTTCACTTGTATTCGTGAGGTGTAATCATATTCTTACATGTGCAAGAAACACTGAGTAAATCTAAAAAAACGTCGCCATCACCGTTCCATCATAGTATAAGATTAAATACAAGAAATGAATCCAAAGTTGACAACTGACACGAACGAAGAAAGGTACATGTACCTGTAAAGGTCATTGTTCATCGTTCACAGACAGTTAAAAACGCCTTTGTTCATTCTCTAAGAGAATCGAACCTTCGAGTTACATTCGATTTTCAAACGTTAACAATCCTAGTCTTTTCTCAAACTTTCACGGCAATCAAACAGAATGTACGAGTAGAGCAACAAGCAACTTGTCAAACTGTCATAAAATTGTGTTGGTTGGGACCTTACCTTAGTGGGTCGGACAATTCTATCAGAATTTTTATCAGTTTCAAGTTCCCCAAATTCCATATCCGCCTCCTTCATCGCGCTCTCATTCTCGCGAACGCCGGACTCATCCCCCTCGAGAATTTCACCTTCCTCGACGTCATCTTGGGGTCGAGACCAACGATTAGCAACAGGAGGAACACTGTCCTCCTGGTCACGGCAGCTTTCTTCTTCATTCTTATTACTACTGTGACGATGTCTGTGGTGGTGGCGGCGATGGTGACGGTGTTTGTGACGCTTCGAAGATCGATCGTCCTCCTCATCTGAAGCAGATCGGCGGTACTTCCTGTGAGCAGTATCGTTAGCCATCGGCGTCGTAAAATCTAGGGTTTCACTCTCAAACCTTTTCGCTGTGTAGGCGTCTTAGGCCTCCCGCGAACAGAGTGTCGTGAAGAGAGAACTGTAGCTGGTAGCCTAACAATAATTATTTTACTGTTATTTATTTAAATAATATCCTTAATATGAATTTTGCTTCAAAAAGAGTTTAATTCTTGTTTATGATGTATTAAAAAAATTATGTCTAATAGAATATAATGTGATTAAAATTCTTTGGTAATCAAATAATTAAACCGGAGAAGTTTATCATAATTTTATATAAATAAAGTATTTTCGTCCATTTTATTACATTACTTAAATTTGATTTAGTTATTTAGATTAAAGTTGATTTAATTATTTGAATTAGATTTGTTTTGGATGTATTCTCTAACGCTGTGTAATAGCCACTTTTACACATTTTTTAATCCACATGTTACTTTATGATCGTTAATTATTTATTATAAATTTAACACAAAATAGATATACCATTCTTAATTCGGTGGCTAATATCATGAAAACTATGAATACACAACAAATAGTCATTGTATTTCCTTTATCTTTAATGTTTAAGCTCGATTAAATTACAGATAAAAAAATGAAAATTGCAATAATAGATAAAGTTACCTTTATGACGGTTGAATACAATGAATTAGTCGTTGACCTTGTTAGCCTTTTTGCCAATCTTACGAAGGATGAATACAGCATCGTTAGCACAAATAAAGGGTATAAAGATTTGGGCAGTGGCGATTTTAACTGCCTTGCATTTGTTGTGGCAAAATGAGGACATCTAACTGAGGGTGACCTGGACAAAATTGAAACTTATTCCCTTCTCTCTTGTTCGACTAGACACACAAAGTGTAGCTCTAATATCAAGTGTGACGGTCGTATATTTTCAACTGTGCAGCGTCATGATCTTGACATATTCACGACAAGCCTTGAAGCCTTGAGGAAAACCCAATCTCCATACTCATTTTTCGTCCATCTTTATATCTTCCTCGGATCTTAGATGAAGTTTGCCTTTGTCAATCGAAGATAACTTGTGCAAAATTCAAATTCGTTCGGCCACACATGTCGCCTGCGCGTGCATAACACATGAATCTTGTTAGTGCACGAGGAGAGCGGTTAAACTTTCAAATTTGTGTTTAGCAGGAGTTGATAGGTAGAAAATTTAACGTTTAAAATTATACCAACGTAACTATTAAATTTAAAATAGGTATAAAATAAGTCAATAAAATTGTAAAAATACAAAACGTACTCTGTAATATTTAGAGATTTTTTTATATTTTAAATGTATTAAATAATTTAAAGTTTACTGCAAAGTAAACGAGTAAAGTTTTATTATTATTATTTAAAAATCTTCATTGAAGAAAAAAAAAAAAAAAAAAAAAAAAAT
>NW_019268537.1:2331992-2362086 GCF_002738365.1 Cucurbita moschata
AAAAAAAAAAAAAAAAAAAAAAAAAAAAATTGAAAGCTTCGAGTGAGCCAGATGTGGGCGATGGAAACATAGTTGAGAGGTAGCTCAAATCCCCCAACGAACGCCTCGTCCTCTCCGCCCTCTTTCTTATACTTCTCTTCCATCTCCCACGCTTCTTCTTCGCCCTCTCTAACAGTTCATTTTCATTTCTCCAATGGCGTCCTCGTTCCTCTCTCGAGCTGCTCTCTCCGGCAATACCACCGCCATTTCATTTTCCTTCTCTTCTTCCATCTCTTCTCCTCTCCCATGGAGCTCTTCCCGTTCATACACCTCCTTTCCCGCTAATTCTCGTCGGAGGATTCCTGTCATTCAATCCAAGATCCGCGAGATTTTCATGCCTGCCCTAAGCTCTACCATGACTGAGGGAAAGATTGTTTCGTGGGTCAAATCTGAAGGGGACGTTCTATCCAAAGGAGAGAGCGTCGTCGTCGTGGAGTCTGACAAGGCGGATATGGATGTGGAGACTTTTTATGATGGAATTCTCGCTGCTATTGTTATTGGAGAGGGTGAAACTGCCCCTGTTGGAGCTCCGATTGGTTTATTGGCCGAGACTGAAGAGGAAGTCGCTGAGGCTAAGGCTAAAGCCGCGTCAAAATCCGCGTCTACTCCTTCGACTCCTGCTGCTGCTGTTTCTCCCTCTCCTCCGCCTCCTTCTTCTAGTCCTGCTCCGGCGACATCTCAGCCATCGCCTCCGCCGCCCATGGCTGCGTCGGATGGACCAAGGAAGACTGTGGCTACCCCTCAGGCGAAGAAGCTAGCCAAACAGCACAAGGTGGATATTGGATCGATAACCGGTACTGGTCCATTTGGTCGAATTACGCCGGCGGATGTGGAGGCCGCAGCAGGAATTGCCCCTTCGAAGCCTGCTGTAAGCAATGTGGCTTCACCCGTGGCTTCTGAGACTGCTTCAGTGGCTGCCGCTGCTCCAGCGAAAGCCGCTGCAGCTCCTTCCAACTTGCCTCCTCCAGTTCCGGGCTCAACGGTTGTGCCATTCACGACAATGCAGGCGGCGGTGTCTAAGAATATGGTGGAGAGTCTCTCTGTTCCTACATTCCGAGTTGGTTATCCGGTATCCACTGATGCTCTTGATGCGCTCTATGAGAAGGTACATGAAATGTTTACACGATTTAGTTGGATTTTTTGCTTCTTTTGCATCTTTTTTGGAAACTATTGACCATCTAGTTGGGGTATTACAACGATTCAGGTGAAACCAAAGGGTGTCACAATGACTGCCCTCCTGGCCAAGGCTGCTGCAATGGCCCTCGCTCAGCATCCTGTTGTAAATGCAAGCTGTAAAGACGGTAAGAGCTTTACGTATAACAGCAACATAAATATTGCAGTAGCCGTGGCTATCAACGGTGGGTTGATAACTCCTGTTCTTCAGGATGCAGATAAGGCAAGTCGATTACATTGAGTATTAATGTCGTTGGATGTACAATGCTCGGATATAGATATTGTTTCTTTTGGGTTTCTTCTTATTTATTCATTATTCATTGCAGTTGGACCTCTACCTACTATCTCAAAAATGGAAAGAATTGGTAGAGAAAGCCAGATCCAAGCAGCTTCAGCCCAATGAGTATAATTCAGGTACCAACACTTCCTTCTCTCTCTGTTCGAGTTTGCGGGCATGAGAATTTATTTGTTGTACTTAACCTATGAGACAGAGTAAAATTGAGTTATACTGCCTGTAGGAACTTTTACTCTTTCCAATCTGGGCATGTTTGGAGTGGACAGGTTCGATGCTATACTTCCTCCTGGCCAGGTGAGTAATGAGCGTTAGGCTACTTATACATGGGCAATATGGTCTTGTTGGTCCCTTTGTGTTTTGTGTTGATTATTTCACACTACGTCAGGGAGCTATCATGGCCGTTGGAGCATCAAAGCCGACCGTTGTCACTGATGCTGATGGCTTTTTCAGCGTGAAAAGTAAAATGTTGGTGAGTTTTGTTTCTTCTAACATTTTGTTACGTTCTCATCTTTATTTATTATGAATGCTGAATTTAAGGTTAGTTAGGAACTAATTAAGCCAATAAGGCATCTAAATTACATTGAACTTTACTCATGGATCATGATCAACACAATGATTCTCATTCTATTCCAAGTTATCTACTTTAAGGGGTTTTTTGGGGTTAAGTTATGCAAGGACTGTTAACAATAGTTTAGCAGAGGAATGGAAAGCGTGGGAATAAGACCATGGCTATGCTCAAGTTTACACAGGAACTAATTTTATTTTCTCGAAAATGAACTACAAGTGTTTGGTTGATAGTAATGAGATCTGTTAGATGTGATTTTGATCTGTATCTTTTTACTATCTCATATCTACTGCTATGTTTTATATAGTAGTAACCTAGCTTGGAGAAAAGCAGAGGGTTTTGTAGAGAAGAGGTCGGATTTGTCCTTGTATCGTCCCAGGAGTCATCACTAGTGTCCAAGGAGAAGTCATTTAGCCTCTACCATTAAGATTCCTTCTGATATTCAAGTTCCATCAAGAAGAGGGAATGCCGCATTGGCTAATTAATAAAAGCAAGATGCTTTTCCAAGAAAGAGTAGAGTATGTGAAACTAGGCAGGGAAAGCCACTTGAGCTTTCCTTAAAAGTCTTCCCAAGAAAGGATTCTCTTACCCTACGAACATCGATTTTGATCCTTTTGGCCATGACCTGCTCAAGATTGGATATATATTGCCCTAACTATTTATGATTTGAAGTAATGCTTCTTTCCTTTAACTGTGGCCAACCGGATGGAAGTGTCTTTGGTGCCCTGTCCTACTTTTCTTACTGTAATATTTTTGGTTCGGTTTGTCAGTTTTGAAGCCACTGAATTTATGATTTTATGTTGGTTGATGAACTGAGGACCCTAAGGTGGGCCGACCAGCCTAATGTCGGTTGGCATACAACACACAGGCCTCAACTCATGTAACCACAAATTTCCACTTCTTTGTTTTTGAAAAATGGCCAACCAGACATAACATAGGCAAAAGTTTCTTGAATTGGATTGAAGGTGCAAAACTTGCCCCTCTGGACATTGTTAGAGATAGCTACATTCATAATGATGTTTCATATCTCCACAATGTAGAGGCTGGTAAAATTTCTCTGTTACTCTCATTCATTCCACAATTATTTTCTCTTGTTCTGGTGTGGTGTGCAAAGCTTCTTGTCTAGTGAATGCTGGCAGAAATCCTTTCTAGTGTATAGACGCCTTCTGTGAAACTGAACTGACTGGCAAATTCTGCATTTGGCAGGTGAATGTGACCGCTGATCACCGAATAGTTTATGGTGCTGACTTGGCTGCCTTCCTTCAGACCTTCGCTAAGATAGTTGAGAATCCAGAAAGCCTGACCTTGTAGAAAGTCTTCATTTGCAAGTTTCAACATCAATTAAACTGACTGCAAGAAGAACAGGCAAAATCTTTTTTTCTTTTTGGCCACGGAATGATGTAAGTTTGAGTTAAACAGAGTCCCATCGGAATACTTTTTGTGCAGGAGCCAGGAGGTCCTATGGATACTTTATTTCGTTTTACTTCAAATTTATTTTATTTCTAGAAGATTTGAAGAACAATAATGAGTTGATTTACTTCTTCTAAGTTATTGCGTACGGGAAATGTGTTGGTAGAAACTCATTGGATGAAGAAAGATTGTTTAGATGTTGGTTCTTATGCAGCTCCTTACCTTTAAACTTGTGCCTCTCTTTAGATAGTTTAAATATGTGCTTCCTGTGAATGGTCTAGTAAGCTCAATAGCTTATGTGAAATCATTTCCTTCCACTTACCGAAAATTCGCCATGTTTCTCTTGTGCTTTATACTCAAATTGAAAGACCTAAAAGCAGCAAGATTTATCTGATCTTCGGATACAATCTGACATGTTATGAATTCAAATATCTATACACAGAAAATAACACTAAACAAAATGTGTATTACAAAGAAACTTTTATGAAAGTGTTCGACATATAATGTATAATCTGTTTGAAGAGCCCTCAAAAGGCTCTTCTTTTTTTGTTTTTTTTTTTCTCCTTACCATCTCAGTTGAGATGAGCAGCTGCTTCGACAGGATAGTGAAGAATGGGTTGCCTATGGAAGGAGGTGAAAGTCACCAGTCCAAGGTGATTTTCCTAGAAATGTAAAGATTGTCAATATATTCTATGACCGGACCCGATGCATCAATATACCTTCTCATTTTCTTCTCTGCTGATTGATCTGCAATGGTGAAAGAGGTAATGTGAACTTACTTGTGCGCACAGACATAGTTAGCTATATAATTAGGAAGAGTAAGCATACTGGTCTCGTTGAGCTTTAGCAGGAGCTGCTCCCTCGTTGGAAGAGTATACATTCCAGCAGAAACTGCTGTTCTGACTGTCCAGCTGTGGTAGGGTGCACAAACTTGGGCATAAGCTGTTGAGGCCGCATCCCTTAACGAGTATTCACTAAAGATACAAGTGAGAAGCTAGTAAGTAAGTTCACCCTTTCTGAACTTCAAATAAGCTATGGCCTCTCGGTTGTCAACCTCAGCATAGCTTAACTGGTTTAAGCACAAGTATGACTAACTATATGAATTCTTAATTGTTAAGAGAGAGTTCCATGTTAGCTAATAAGGAATGATCATGAGTTTATAAGAAGGAACATCTCCGTTGGTATGAGGCATTTTGGGGGAAGTTTAAAGCAAAGTCATGAGAACTTATGCTTAAAGTGGACAATATCATGCAATTTTAGAGAGTCGTGATTCCTAACATGGTACCAGAGTTTGTCCAACTTAGTCATGTCAATAGAATCCTCAAATGTCGAACAAAGAATTGAACAAAGAATTATAGAATCCTCAAATGTCGAACAAAGAATTATAGAATCCTCAAATGTCGAACAAAGAATTATAGAATCCTCAAATGTCGAACAAAGAATTATAGAATCCTCAAATGTCGAACAAAGAATTGAACAAAGAATTATAGAATCCTCAAATGTCGAACAAAGAATTATAGAATCCTCAAATGTCGAACAAAGAATTATAGAATCCTCAAATGTCGAACAAAGAATTGAACAAAGAATTATAGAATCCTCAAATGTCGAACAAAGAATTATAGAATCCTCAAATGTCGAACAAAGAATTATAGAATCCTCAAATGTCGAACAAAGAATTATAGAATCCTCAAATGTCGAACAAAGAATTATAGAATCCGAATTATAGAATCCTCAAATGTCGAACAAAGAATTATGAGCCTCAAAGGTATAGTAAAAAATGATTAAAGTGTCAGGGTATATTTTGTTGAAGGGCTTCAGAGGAGAGCCTTGATCAAGGGAGAGGCTGTTCAAGAGCTCAATAGGCCTCATGGGAGGCTTTCGAGGGAAGAATTGTTGAGAATTGTTGAGAGAAACTCCTACATTGGCTAATTTAAGGAATGATCATGATTTTAGTAAGGAATTCTCCACGCACGTGGCCTTTTGGGAAAGTATACATTTTGGAAAATCACATTTTTGGGAAGCTCAAAACAAAGTCACGAAAGCCCACGCTGAAAGTAGAGGAAAGTGGACAATATCATAACATTGTAGATGTTTGTGATTCCAACATCAATTACCCGAGATCTCGAAATTTATTTAAAAGAACAAATTAAGATTTATTTACCCTCTGTTTGGAATAAAGAAAGTTGGAAATGATTTTCAATTTTTAATCTCGTTAGGAACTTGTTCGCTCGTTCATTTGTCCAAAAACATTCAACAATTTTTGATGAGCTTCGGAGAACCATTGACAACAAAGGAAATGATCATTCCTCGCTCACTTCAGACATTAGTCCTTCCAAAAACCAAAATGAACACAACCAACCAACCAACCAGCAAAAGAAATGGCAGGGGCATCGAAACAAGAACACAATTCCCATCTTGATTGCAGAAAGTAAGAGAAAAAGAGGCCATAACTTACTCAGTGGACATGAACTGTTCAAACAGAGCTCTAATAAGGTCCAATCCTTGTCTAACTCGACGCAGATTGCGAGAATGGCTTCCGGGTGTCTTAACTGTGTCATTTGCAACATCAGCATCAAGTATTGTAGGCACAGTCACGTGCTTCTTGGAAGCTTCCGCAAGATCGTGAACCTGAAACAACAAACCATCAAAAGGGGTTCATTCCAATTCCATTTTGATAATTCCCAACATCTCTCATCCATTTTTAGGTAAAGAAAAACGAAATAGAAGACGGAAGAATTGGAGGAATATAACCTTGGAGACATACTCTAACTCAGCGAATTTGAAGGCGAGGCCAAGGGAACTGAAAAGCACAGAGACCAGAGAACAAGCATCACAGAGCATATCCAATCGGAGTTCTTCAGAGGAATCCTTCAAAGAAACCACTAATTTGGCAAGCAATTCGAAGGACTCGGCTATGGCGGTAAGAGGGGACGCAACATTGTCCATTTTTATGAGCCCTCAAAATCCACCGCCACACCCAACACCATTATACGCAAAGTCTTCACCAAGTCATCGGAAATTCCAGAGCATTGGAGACTGAGAGAAGAAAGTAACGAGAACCCAGTTCGAAATTTGGAGGTATTGAAAAGAAATTCGAGTTTTCCCCCCTTCGTCTTCTGTGCAGAGCAGAATGTGTAACTGAAACGGGAGATTTGAATGAATGTTCGGTCTTATTTTTACATTTATTTCGTGGGTTTGGGAAGTTGGGAAGTTCGCTACGGATGCGGTTTGTCCAACAGAAAATTGAAAGATTTGAAGGGATGAACAGAGGAGAAGAGAGAGAGAAGAGAGAGAAAGTGGTGTATGGTGCAATGAAGGTGTGCAGTGCCCCTAATTTCGCGCCATTTCAGTTGGAGAGCTTCCATGGTGAATTATCAGCGGCACGTCTCACACCCCTTTTCTTTCTATCTTTCTATTTTCTTTCCATCTTTCTATTTTCTTTCCATCTTTCTATTTTCTTTCCATCTTTCTATTTTCTTTCCATCTTTCTATTTTCTTTCCATCATACAAAACTTCTAAAATTGTAACAAATCTTAAGTTTAAAATAAAAAATTAAAGAACGCTGTACTTGACAACCATTATAAATTGTTTTAATCATATTCCTAATATTATAAAATTACATCCATATTTGTACCGGGTTGAATAGAAATAAAGGACGACCATCCAAAACTTTTGACTAAATCAATAAAAATATTGTGTTTTATACTTTGTCTAAAAAAATATCATTAACTTTCAAAGTTCTAATAATTCTTACACTTCCACTCTTCAAATAGTCTGAATAATACTCTTAAATTTTAAAAATTGTTTAAAATATACAATTATGTTTTAAAAAAAATGTCCTTAAACTTTCTAAAGAGTTAAAAAGAAAAAAAAGACCGAGCTTTCAAAATTTTCATTAATTCTCTTCCAATTTTTTTTAAAACTAAAAAAAAAAAAAAAAATTATGTGTATAAAAATTTAAAGAGATTAATACTACTTTCATTTTTACTAATATAAATATTTTTGAACTATTTTCTTTAAAAAAAAAAAAAAATTAGGGTATTAGTGAAATTTCGAAATTTAAATAGTATTTTTCAAACATTTTTAAAGTTGAAAATAAAATAGGATAAAATAAATTGATGAGATACTAATTTTTTTTTATTTGTAAATATATATTTTTAGCCCTATTTAATATATTAATATTATTTTATATATTATGATTTATTGAAATTTATATTTTAAGGACAAATTATAGATATTTTTATTAAACTCAAATATCATCTTTGAACTACAACAAAAATGATCAACAAGACTTTCACCTTTACAACCAGAATTTGAAAGCAATGAATAAAATAATAAATCAAAGATGTAATTAAAATAAACAATAAATTAAAGATGTAATTAAAATAAAGGTTAGTATAATATCGAGAGTATGCAAGTTTTTCAACATAAGATTAGATGATTCATTATGCTCCTCAATCGACGTTCATTAATAAAAGATCACTGGATCAAGATTTAATGACATTTTTGTAACGTTCAGCTAAAGAAACAAACGTGCCTGACTTCATCTATACCTTGGAAACTCTCCAGTGTGAAATTTACAGATAATAAGACAGTGACAACATAACGCATTGAATTTTCAATCACAACAGAACACGTCTGATCGATCCTTAAGCCTAAAGGGAACAGCACTGACAAAATAATATAGACTAAAAGAAGTCGAATTCCAGTTGAAGTATAGAAATTACATTGACACAAGCCTCGAAGTATTGGGTTGCGAATTAAAATAAAATAAAAATTAAAAAAAAAAAAAGGATAAAACGCATCTTCACATCTATGTTCACAGCAAGCACAATTCACAATGTTGCCAAAGGCGAAAAGAAAGACAGAGATCGGAGGGGAGCACAACGGATAAATACAGATTCTTTTTGATGTTGGATTGGCTGTCTTCATATATATATATATATATATATATATATATTCCTTTTTGGGGTTTATTAAAATCGGCAGGAGAATGGACTAATTCTGATTACCCTCAAATTCGTGAATATGATCTAAAAGATAGTTGGCAGCCATTTCCTCGTTCTTGTTGCAGGCGAAGAAAACCTCCACTACTAGAGCTCTGTCGAAGCCCAAATCCTCAAGCTGTTTGGAAGGAAGACAGATGACCACAATATAGTTAATCATAAAAGATCTAATGAATCCCATTGCCTTTATTTTTATGTTAAATTAACTTTCAATTGTGTCCAAATTGATTGATGTTTTTAAAATTTCTAGACCTACTAGATATAAAACTGGAAGTTTAGAGTCACTTCAAACATAAAATTCAAATTTTTATTTTAATATATCGATTAACTTTTAAATTATTGAATATTTCAAGGAACTACTAAACCTAAAAATTGACCATTCAAGAATCAATTAAAAGTTGCTAAATCAAGAAGTCATATGATAATGTATAAGGTAAACTAACCCGTTGAATGGCTTCACGCTCCTCCGGGGTTACAGTTATAGCCTGCGGCATAGCCTCAGCAAGCTGCCCAAGTATATTCCTGAACAAGTTTTTGGATATTATTATAATCCATCAACTTCCACCATTGGTTCAAAGTCAGAAGTGGGGAAAAAAGATTTACCCTTCTCCTTCAAGGGGCTCATTAATCAAGCGGAGGAAGTCAGGTTGATGATCTTGAATAAGCCTAATCAACTGAGGATTTTGTTTACCCAACTCTTGAAGCATAGGCTAAAACAAAATCAAAGAAATGGGGCCTTTATAAAATGAAGTAATGAACCTCACGTTTAGAAAAAAGTGTCAATTGCAGTAGATGAAGAACCTGGAGTATCTGAGGATTAGCTCGCACCATTGCTCGCAAAGCTTGGAACTGAGACAGGAAAGAACACATTTTCAGAGGCGGGCATAATATGAAGTGAATCTGTCGGTTTGGGAGGAGGAGGAGAGAGAGACCTGAGGACTATTTCGTAGAAAATCAAGACTGCCGGAACCAACAGCTCCGGAAGATATATTAGGCAAACCCTGAAGTAAAAAAAAAAAAAAAGAGGTTCAAACCCTGAAGTAAAAGAAAAAAAAAAAAAAAAAAGGTTCATAAACTTTCAAGTTTTGAAAATAACCTATAAAATTTCTCGATCATTTTTTCCTAGCAAACTTGTAATATTAAAACGAACCTGTCAAGTTGCTTAATTTTTCTTTTCCTACCTGAGGAAAGAGATCTAATGGATTAGCATTTGGGCCAGTTGACGTCACAGATGCAGGCTGGGCTGGCTGTGCAGGTTGGGCTGGCTGTGCAGGTTGGGCTGAAGGGTTGGTCGCTTGCACAGTAGACGGAACTCCAGCAGCAGGTGGGGTTTCAAGTTGTTCAGGTATTCCCTACATATAATAAGATAATTTTGTTCATACAATACATTCTAAATCAATTAAGCTAGCAGAGATAAAAGTATGACCATTCATAATTCATTCACTAATAAGGAACATCAACCAATAGTAATTCCAGGTTCCAAGTACAATTACAAGTTCAAGGTCCACTCCTCAACTGAAAGAAAGCCTCAAAAGAGAACTTGCTAAAATATGTTGAGACGAGAATAACAGTAGAACCGAAAAAGAATTAAAATCTGGACTTACAGAATAAAGGTAATCAACAGCCCTTTCTGGATTATTGTAAGCAGCACGAAGAGCTCGAACAACAGTGTCTCTGTCCCAAATCCCTCCGCCCATGAGAAGAATTTGTTGGATAGTGTCCTCCAAGTTACTACCAGCAACCAGGTTAGAAGCTGCTTGGCTGTAGACATCGGATTCTGCCCTGTGTTTCATAATGTGTAATACAGGAGATTTAGAAAACTTGAAATAGAGAGAAAGGAGCCCTTGCAAAGAATACGAAAAACCATCAAGGGCAGAAAATTCCTCACAAAACAGTGGTTGCAGGAACTGCAGCTGGAGACGGAGCTGGAGCTGGAGCCAGAGCCGGAGGAGCGGGAGGAGTAGAGTCGGTAACAGTAGCAGGCCTGAAATAAAGATTATTGACATAATCGTAAATGCTCCCAGAACAATTATTCTGGAAAATGAAGTGGAAGACATAGAAGTGAATTTAAACTCACGGTGCTGACGTTGGTAGAGGAACTTCCGACGTTGACACTGGAGTGGCAGCAGGTGCAGGGGCAGTGTTCTGTGGTGCCTGCAAGTTAGTCATATCATACTATAAATCCAATTTCTCTTTATTTCCTTTTTCACAAGAAAATTAGTCGAAAAAATAATATTTTATGCGAATAAATAACACAATTGAAGAACACTGCTTTAACTCCAAAGGATTGGCAACAGAAATCAAACATCATGAATGGTTTGTATATTGATTATTTTGAGATAACATGTACAACTATTTTTGTACCATCAATATCTTTTTTTTTTTTTAAAAAAAAAAAACATTGACTTCAGAGAATTATGAAGAAATGAAAAACCATTTTGTCAATTATATAAATACTTGAAGACAAATTTATGCATCCACTACTTTAAGCAATATATATTAGTTTTTTGTTAACTACAGAGAATTAGAGTAACTGATAAATTCATTCAATAGTGTGAAAATGACCAACCACTTCGAGGGACAGGTACAACTATTGGCTCACAAAAGAATACAAACCACCAAAATTAAGTACTAAAAAGCTTATACAAGAATTGATATTAGCATCCAATAAACTCGGTGGAAAAAACAGAAGGGGAAAAGATGGAAAAAAGTGAATTACAACATTTAAAACATTCAAAGACACATTGAAACTGTCACCACCATTACCACTTGCCAGTAAAGCTTATAATTATGCTTACCTTCGATACTGGCGCAGCTTGTGTGGTAGAAGATGTCGCACCCGATGAACTTTTATTCTACAAACAAAAAGTAAATAAAAAAAACAAAACAATCATTTGAGCAAAACAAAACAGAGAAAAAAAAAACGGTCATGAAGAGAAATAAACAAAAGGTTTCACACTTTAGCCCATCAATAAAAGTTGCAATATGATCTTGTACAACTAAACACATCAAGATTTTTGTCGTCACTTCAAATTCAAGTGCAGACAACAGGAACAGTGCTGTGCAACTTAGTAACAAACAATACAAAAGAAGGCAGAAACACTCTCTTCTGTAGTGCTGACACTTCCCAGCACTACACTACCAATTTGTAAGCCTCCATCTCAAGGCAAGGTAGTATACAGCGTTATCAAGACAACTCTCCCAATCAATAGTGGTAAACCATCTTCCCTCTTCATCAAACTAAGAGAGCAAGTACAGTCAAGGAATGAATACTACACGTTTCCTGACAAAATTTCTCTAATAATGACAAAAATAGTTGGGCATAGACACTCAAAGGGAAACACACTAACTTCTTCACAAGGCCTCAACATTCCATTAAAACGTCACCTATTTCTCTCCATCCACATCCCTCATAAAGTAGTAAAAAAGAAGACCACAAAAATATACAACCCCTTATCTCGAAACAGAGGGTGGAAGAACACCTCCTTGTTTCATCCAACTAAAATTGCATCCTCACTATCACATCTTTCTAGCTTAAAAAGGAGTACCATGTGGAAACCGTGTTAAATTAAAGAAAAATATCATCAATACAAAAATAAATACATTACCCCTTTCATCATATAGTTCATCTTTGACCATCAAAAGCTCTAGTTAAAGCCAAAACACAACACACATCCAGGTGCTATTCCACAGTCTCCAACATGATTGACTGAACTATAGATGTGTCATTTTAGCAAATAACCTTCACTAATATGAAGCCTGGAGGGTATTGGCTTTCACGATGGCTTTTGATGATGGCATGAGGTAATCTAACCATTGAACTCATTAAATATCTCTTTTTGTTAAAATAATGAATCAAGCTTTTTTCTTTGTAAGAATATTAATCTCTCATATCCCAAGAATATATTATTTACACAATCCTTCCGATCAAAAAAAAAAAAAAATCATTACCTTTGTTAACATTATTACAATAAAACTATTTTCGGAAACTTTATTTTCGTCCAGTGTTGTGCCGTCTTTAAGGACTTTCCCTTGATGGATAAGCATCTGCTGAGCAGCAGGGTAAACATCAGCACCCTGAACAGTTTCTATGTTCTTCTTCACATCAGCAACCTAAGAACCAACAAAAATCAATTTATTTAACATTCCAAAGACAGAAGGTATGCATGGTGGCACAACAGATAATGAAAGTTGAATACAACCATGTGCTTTTTAAAATTTACCAAAGGTAGGAATATATGTATTAAACTTATTTTGTTTGTAAAATCTTGCAGTGAATGTAGGTGCCAGCATCAAACAAAGATTAACTATTTGAGCGAAAATTTACTTATAAGTATTAAGTACCGTAAGTATTCTCTCTTCTTAAATGTTAGATGGTAGCATGCAGTTAGTGGGGTTGGCTAATCTAATGCCCATGACTTTACATTGTGGATCTTGTAGTATTAATGCCAATTATTCTATTATGATGATGTCAGTTAGGTCAGATAAAAGACTCAAATAAAATTATGTAAATATTTTAAATTTTAAATTTTACTCTGTAAAGTCTAGTCCATGATTTTAGGAGAATTTGCCAGTTATTATATATACTAATCTATAATTGACATTAGAGGAGTTTGATATAGAACGTGTGTGCAATACCTTTAAAAAAAAAAAAACTGCTCAAATAAAATGGATAAAGAAAAATGATAGTACATATTTATACAGTTTAGTTATCAATTAAATATTTAAATTTTGACGTATTACATTTTGGCTATTAAATTAATTAGCATCATCGCTGAATTCCATGATGATATTTTATCAGGGGTGACTTCCAAGCATTTCAGAATTCCAAAAAAATAAAAAATAAAAAAATCAACATACATGGCCAACACATCTAATTTGATTGTGCCTCTGACCTAATGGGATTGGCAGCAAGTGAAAGTGACAGGCTTACATATTTTGGAAGTTGCTTCTAAAAAAAGGAAGAAAAGATAAAAAGTGATATCCTTACATAGGCTCAACGCAACCCCTTCATACAAAATTACTATTACCTGATTTAGACCTAATTTTTAGAATCGGCTCTATCTTGAGAATCTGAGGAGAAAATTAGAGAAATGACTTGCAATAGTGTAATCACCATGCAACTAAAAGCCACGTAGAATAACAACAGTAGGAAAATGGACTAAAAGCCAGCTATAACTGTGATCAAGGTCAAATTTCGATCATGATTAGAAGCTTTACAAGAGTGCATGTTGCACGAGAAGTTATTGGCTCTTATGCATGACAGAATCCTTAGAGATGGTTGAAAGCAATTAGAACACCTAGTTGCTTCCTAAATAGTTATAACTTGTGTGGTATAGGAAAGCACTTTGGAATGGGGAGAGGTTGAAACACAAGATTAGGGCAAAGATATAAATGCTTAATCCGATAGAATGAGGAAATGGCAGAGGATTAAGAATTATCTTCCTGTACAAGACAGGAAATCATGGGTGGAACTTGTGGGCATTCACAAAGGTTGTCATTACTCATGACTCCCATACATACCTAATATGTAGAACCCCACTATATTGAACACAAAGGAGAAGGTTGAATGAAAATGGTTTGACAAGGTCCAAATTACAAAGAAAATTCCTCATCCAAGAGATTGCTAGATGCTAAATTACAAAGAAGGGTTTTGTTTCAAGTAGAAAGAGAACTTCACCTACAGCCTTTAGGAACATATGCAAAACAAATACTTGAAAATATTAAGTAGTTCCACAAGAATGCAAAGAGGAGGAGATGAATCAGGCGCAAGTGTGATATGCATCTGCTTATAAGGGAGGGGCTAAGGTTTCTTGCAATTCTATAATTGGAATTGCATCGCTTCAGAACGTGAAACTGAAAGGATCAGTTCAATGGAAAACTACAGTAGAGATGATAAATTGCTGGGCCACATATAATTTCATCACTCAAAGTCTAATGTCGCTGAAAAACCAAAGGAGAAAAAAAATAATTAGGTGAATCATTAATTTGATCACATACTTAATTGTGCTAGAATCTAGAGGAATAGGTGAGTATGGATGTTGATTAGATCAAGAAAAAGCAGTGAGACGTCTAGGTCACAGTATTAGTATATTCTTTAGAATTACAAGAACATTATGCTTATACACGACTTACAGGAATAGTATTTGAGAAGTCTAAAATTGTATTTAACTTTATGGATCTTAGCGTTATCAAGCCTTCTCAATGATGCTCCTTGTTTAAATAAACGTATGGTTGTTTTTTTACCTTTCTTATTATTATGTAGGAATTGGTGCCATCCTTCCTTTCCTTACTGAATATTTGGGTTACAAATGAAATAATTCTTATCCATTCAAAGATTCTCTCCGTAATCACTCAATCAATCGGTCTTAAGACCTGCCGTCTTTGTCTTTCTTATTGTTTCGAATTTAATACATCATTCTCAAAATACGAGCAGCGAGATCACTTCTAGTCCAAGTCCCCATAGGAAACGATGACATCAGTTGTGAAGTTAATTGTAAATAAGCACGCAAGTATTAGATTAACTACGCAACTTAATGCTAATGACAACGCATACCAATATACACGTCCAGTAGCTACAATAAAACAAAAAACAATAAAACAAAGAGAACTACTTAATGTTCTACTAGGAAAAAATAACAAAAGAAACATTACAGAATTAGTGCAGTAACCACGACGAGCAAGATGCAAATTCCAAATCGCAATTCAATTCGATCGCACAACAAGCAGAAATTCAACAACTAAAACAACGAACTACCATCGCATAAACCCTAATTACATTTCAATTGGAAGTAATAAGCACAAACCGGAATCCAAAACGTAGTTAAAGAGCCTCGATTCCGAGTCACAATCTTAATGCGAACGATTTAAATGAAAAACAAAACTGAAACCGATGAAGAAAGTTAACTGACCATATCTTCAGGCTTAACTTCGATTTCGAAGTGCGAGCCCTTGAGAGTCTTGACAAAAATCTTCATCTTCAGAAATCGATCGCGGCCTTCGCGAAGATGCAAGACCACAGCAGCAGGTCCGACGTCGGATTCGAGAGAATTATGCTAATACCCTAGAGAGAGCAAAGCCTTGGAACGACGGTAACCGAAAGCGCAAGTAAAAAAAGAAAGGCAGATCAGAATTCCGTGGTTTTATATAAGAGGATTATAAGCCATAATCACGCGCCATATGGCGCGTATAGAGAACGCTCTTTGAAAATCTTAATCGACGATGAGAGAAGAGAGCGGGTGTGAGCGAGTGGGAGAGTTTGTGGTTATGCGTTGATGATAAAAGCTGGAAACGTTAGAATATTTTTGCATTTTGTATCCGACGTGGCCTTCCACTTTGAACTGTGCGTTTATGAAGTCCGCTATCACCGCTTGATTAGTTGGATTATGTTTATCTCTCCTTCATTATTGGACCGGCCCGATTTATTAACCCATTTCTAAGAATTTTCTCTTAAATTAAGTAAAATAAAATAAGAAAATTGAGTTAAATGTTGACAAGATAAGCTCAAATAAATCATGTCCCAGTCAGCACTTCTGGTATTTTATGTACAAGCTTTGAGTTGGAAGTCAGTTGAGTATTTTTAGACATCTAGTTTAAATATTTGTTTTACTCGATTTGTTTACAAGATTTATGTGTATTCTATTTGTAAGGCTATAAAAAGCAAGTTCAGTATTCAATAATATCATTCAATTATTTACATTTGTGGCTTACTTTATGTCAAAACCTAACATTATCATAACTTTCATTTAGTTCATAACCCTTTCGGTTCATATTCTCATTTAATACATGGATCATCTTGATTTATGTATGAAAATCAGCATTACTATGCTTATATAAAGATTTGTCTAGCATTATTTTGAGAGGTGAAGTCATAATCATTGCGTAGAGGCAATTGGAAGGAACTTTGTAAGTGAAACGTTTTAATGTGAAAGTGTGAGAGATAAACTCGAAAACACTTTTTTGGTTATAGTGATTGGCTACCACTCGTGGATGTAGGAGAATTTCTTCTTTCTAAACCACGTAAATGTTTGTCTCATTGTTTAATTTCCATTTGTGGGTGTGTGAGTACAATCGATCTAGCTTCCTCTTATACTTCCTTACAACAATTGGTATCATAGTATTTTGGTTGTGGTATTTGGGTACGAGTTATAACGTCTACGCTTTACCAATACTTTATGTTCGACCTGTTAGATGAACACAACTCTCCACAATGATATGATATTGTCCACTTTGAGCATAAGCTCTCATCCCAATGGAGATAGTATTCCCTAAATTAGCCGACGTCGGACTTTCATCCAACGTAACCAAGAGGATATCAAGAAAGCTGAAATTCCATTTTGTGGATACAAAGTTGTATATGAAAGGTAACAAAACGTGGTTGAAACCAAGCCAGTGGATATCCATTTTTTAAAAAGGAGCCATGCCTCATTAGGGTTTTTCTTTTAACTTCATTGCCACTGATAAAAAGAAAAAGAAGCCCATAAATCAAAGGATATTGATGTTATTTGTGGTCCTTAGTCTTTTGATATTTGCTGAAGAAGAATCATCCCCTCCTGTTCTTTCCATCACAGCTTTGAGTGCTTCTTGAATAGAGCTCATATTGTGTTGCTGTTCGGGACCGTGTTGTTGCTCTTCTTCAGCAGTGATAAACAACACATTTCTTACACGCCCACCAAGCGTCGTGATTTCAGCTTTGAGGGTTCTTAAACGCAAGGATTTCAGGGCTTTGATGAGGTCAGGGAGGAGATCAGAGCGGTCCTCGCAGCAAAGGGAAGCCTTTATTACAAATTTGGCTCCACTTATCATCATCTCCTCTGAGGCATCGTCCACTGTTACCTCGTCAACTTCTGTTGGGATTGGACTTGTTTCTGCTATCAATGATGTTTGTCGTTTTAGCTCTTTCACGTGTTGTATTACTTCGGCTAGTAGTGAAGCTTTGTCCGTCTGTGTGTGTATATACGTATAAAATTCAACCAAAACTACGTAAGTATTAACCCTAATTCTACCCTTTTGGTGTAACTTCTTTTATTCACTAGAAATAGAAAGCTTATCAATATCAAACCTATGTAGTTAAAAGACTCTTGTAATCTTTATGTAAAAGTCAAAGGCCACCGCTACTAAATATTGTCTGCTTCGGTCCGCGTTACATATCGCCATCAGCCTCACGGTTTTGAAACATGTCTACTAGGGAGAAGTTTTCACACCATTATAAGAATGCTTCGTTCACCTCTCCACCTGAGGTGGGATCTCACAATTCACCCTCCTTGGGAGCCAGTGTCCTTGCTAGCGTACCCCACCGGGTGTCTGGTTCTAATCCCATTTGTAACAGCACAAATCTACCGCTAGTAGATATTGTTTGCTTTAGGTTGTTATATTATCGCTAGTCTCACGGTTTTTAAACGCGTCTACTATTGAAAGGTTTCCACAGTTTTATAAGAAATGTTTTGTTCCCCTCTCCAATAGATGTTGGATCTCACAATCCACCTGCCTTGGGAACCATTCCCTTCCCCAACAGATGTAGGATCTCACAATCCACCCGCATTGGAAACCAACATACTCGCTAGCACACTGCCGAATGTCTGACTTTGATACCATTTGTAATAGCTCAAGCCCACCGTTAGTAAACATTGTCCGCTTCAACCTGTTACGTATCACCGTCAGCCTCACGGTTTTAAAACGTGTTTACTAGGGGGCGATTTCCATACCCTTGTAAGGAATGCTTTGTTCCCCTCTTCAATCGATGTGGGATCTCACAATCCACCCCCCTTGAGGACTAGTGTCCTCGCTAACACACCGCCCGGTGTCTAGCTTTGATACCATTTATAAGAGCCTAAGCCTAGTGTCTTTGCTGACACACTGCCCGGTGTCTAGCTTTGATATCATTTATAAGAGCCCAAGCCTAGTGTCTTCGCTGACACACCGCTCGGTGTCTAGCTTTGTTACCATTTATAAGAGCCCAAGCCTACCGCTAGTAAACAGTGTCAGCTTCATCCCGTTACGTATCACCGTCAGCCTCACAAGTTTAAAATGTGTCTACTAGGGAGAGATTTCCATACCCTTATAAAGAATGGTTTGTTCCCCTCTCCAACCAACATGAGATCTGACGCGATTACCTAGAACTAACCCTCTTCAAGGGAAAAACCCATCAAGGAGAGGCAAAAAACTTGATATTTTAAAAGCCTAACTAAGCTTTGTATTGTATATGTTCAAAGATTGAAACTTGATCCAAAAGAACAATGCAAGAGAGTAGGAATATAAAAACAAACAAACCAAAGGGTATGTGAAAATCAATATAATACGTGAAAGCATATATATGCAAAGTTAGATTAATGGGAATTGGGATTTGAATATAAAAATGCTTACTTTAGTGGTATTAGGGAGTAAGCTCCTGAGCTTAGCCAGATGGTTGTTGATTCTTTCTCTTCTCCTCCTCTCAGCTTCACTATGGCTTTTAGAAGCTGCAAGAGCTTTAGCATCCATAATTTCTTGCGCACTCATTTTACCAAGCTCAGCTTGTAGCCCAAAGGGAGCCATGGAGCCAGGATGAACCACGGGTCCAAGCGTGGTGGATATGATCTGACCTAGGTGGTCCGCGGAAGAGGAACCATCATAAGCAAACTGAACACAATTAGGTGGTCTCCGGTTAAACAAACCACCATAGGATGATGATGATGAACATGGCAACGATGGTGGGGGAGGGATCATAAAAGGGTTAAGCGACGACCACGGCTGGAGAACCGGCGACACGAGTTCGGGTGGAAAAATTAACCCTCTTCCAGTTCCATGATGATGGTCTCCGTTGTTGTTGTCGTCGTCGTCGTTGTTTTGTAGGTGTTGGTGGAGAAGAAGCTGTTGTTGAAACATATTCTCAATTGTTTGTGAACACTCCTGTTGTTGCTGATGATGTTCCTCTTCCTGATCTTCCCCACGCATATCACTCCAAAAACGAAGTATAAAAGGTTTGTATTCCTTTTGATCAAAATCTTAGCTTTGATTTTGGGTCTTTTTGGTTCCCTTTTGTATTCCCTTCTGATAATCCTTTTATTTTCTCTCAGTCATCTATATCTCTCTCTGCAAATCTCTCCCACCACCATTCCAATATATAGATCTCTCTCTCTCTCTCTCTCGCTGCTTTACTTTCTTCTTACGCCATTATTCTTTGTCCATTCTCTGTACCTTTTGTAGGATGGGAGATGAGATCTTTGATATTATAATTATTAAAACAACTCACATTATTATATTCATATGACAAAAAGAATAAACCCCATTTAATTTATAGTTTATAATATAAAGTTATTTCAACTAATTCATTGTCTGATATGACATGACAGGTAGAGATTTCTGTACCCTTAGATGGAATGTTTTGTTCCCCTTTTCAATTGAGACCTTACAATCTATCTCTTTGAGACCTAACGTCCACGCTAGCATATTGTTCAATATCTAGCTTTGATATCATTTGTAATCGTTCAAGCTCACTGTTAATAAATATTGTCCGCTTTAATTTATTGTGTATTGCCGTTGTGCTTCGATAATATCATTGGTCTTTATGACGTGACGAGAAAAACAGGAGCACATTAGAAAAGAAAGCAAAAATACAAAAACATTGCTTTCTCGACCAAACAATGACAAAAAAACAGGGCCAAAAAGTTCATTCTAGTAAAAAGCTTGGCTTTGGCTAAAACTTTTTTTTTCTTTCCCTTTATTAGTTTTTATTTTTATTTTTATTTCTTTTATCTATTTTTTTAATCATAATTTCAATATAATATGATCATTCGGTTGTTGTAATCCTATTTTCTCCGTATATAAGTCATGTTAATCTGGAATTGGAATACGTCTAAATTTTCAATTTTTCAAAAATTCAACTCAACCTGAACTTTTATAGTTTTGGTCTTAAGTTGGTTGGATTATTGAGACTCATGAACACATTCTAACAACAAAAGGAACCAAAAAAAAAAAAAAAATTATGTTTCCTTTTTGGGTTCCCCTATTGGCATGAGCCATGGATTAGGCCCCCACCTTGTTGTTCCATACTCTTAGCCATGTCCACGCCAACCCTTTCGGCTTCGTTGAGACCATGTAATCATTGTGTCTTGGAACACACTCCATATCTTTCTTTCTTTCCTTCTCATTCATTCATACAAACACAAAAGTTTATGAGGTTCACCCATCTTTGTGCACTAATCATGATGGGTTTATCTTCAAATGTTTATGGGTACACACTTTTGCATCAAAATTAATGAATTTTTGACACCATCAAGTACCAACCTTTCTTCATTAAGGGTCATGGGAATACTCTCCTTTTCTTTTAGAATTAAGGGACTGCCTTTCGATTAACGTTAATGGAACACGGAACACGTTTTTACCCAAAAATTCAAGCTACATTTTTCTAGAGAACATATGTAATTATGGGTCCAATTCAGTTTTCAGGACATTCCCATGTTTCTCATCATTTAATGTCATCTATCTTGTCTATTATAGGTTATGAATTATCTAAAACGTTAAATGATTTCCGATTAAGTGATCAACATGATGAAAGTCCAAGCTTGATTCTCTTGAAAGTAGAACTACACGGAAATAAATAGACTCAGAGTGTTCTTCCTTGCATTCAGTGTCATTATTAATGACGACAAATGTGAGAAAGATTTGAGCGGTGATATCGTTATAGATAATTCCCATAAAGGTTTCACAATTGAAAGTGCTATCGATAAATACAATGAACTAGCAATAGTAACCATGCTATTTTACATAGAATTTTCACAATGTTTTGACATAGAACTTGAGTAGCGCACTCCAAGTGTTGATAAGATAATTGTCACCTAAGCTGCTGCAAGGGGGAGGCAGTAGGGGAATAATAGATGTTTTCAGTCACTTTATTGAAACAATGCACGGTTCTCCAAGCTTTTTATTTCTTCGCAATTCCACCCTATAAAAGCCATTATTAGCCCAATGCTACTCACAACACATGAAACCTCTACCTACCTACCTGCATTCTATCGATGGTCGGAAAAAAGTCACACCGAAAATGATCATAAATTTATAAGTAAAGAATACATCTCTATTAGTATGAGCTCATAACTTGACCATATCAATAAAATTCTCAAGAAGTCTAACAAAAAAGTGTCGAACAAAACCGTGTACATGACATTAGAGTCATGCCCTTAACTTAGCCATGTAAAAAATATCCTCAAATCTCGAATAAAAGAAGTTGTGATCCTCAAAAGTGTAGTAAAAAGTGACTGGTGTTGACAAATGGTGTATTTTGTTCAAGGCTCTAGAGGAGACAATGTTAAGAATGGATGGAGAAATCTCAAAGAGGACAATATCTGCTAGCGGTGGATCTAGGCCGTTACAAATAGTATCAGAGCCAGACACCGGACGATGTGCCAGCCTTCTCGTTGTTCTCCGAAGGGGTAGACACGATACAGTGTGCCAGTAAGGACACTGGGCCCAAAGGGGGTGAATTTGGGGGCGGTCCCACATCAATTGGAGGAAGGAAAGAGTGCCAGCGAGGACGCTGGACCAAAGGGGGTGAATTGTGATGTCCCACATTAGTTAGGGAGGAGAACAACCCACCATTTACAAACGTGTGGAAACTGAGGTACTTTGTTCGAAAGGAGGATTATTAAAAATTGTTGGAAATGAGTCTCACATTGGTTAATTAAGAGGACGATCACGAGTTATACTCAAAGTGGACAATATCATGTCATTGTGGAGGTTCGTGATTTCTAACCAACGTATGCTTCAAATCTCTATCTCCCTCTCTCCGC
This sequence comes from Cucurbita moschata, assembly GCF_002738365.1. NCBI lineage: Eukaryota > Viridiplantae > Streptophyta > Magnoliopsida > Cucurbitales > Cucurbitaceae > Cucurbita > Cucurbita moschata. The sequence continues at coordinate 2,354,247 of NW_019268537.1, forward strand.
AAGCCCTTGCGGCAAAAACAAGACACAGAGAAGAAAAAGAAAGGCAAAAGAAAGCAAAAGAAATGGAAGAAGAAAGGCGTGGAGGGTGTTGGCCGGCAAGTTCTGGTAAACAAACAGTCACGTTAGCAGAGCATGGGTTACAAAAAGCAAACCCAAAATCATTAAACCCCTATTCAACAACATTATTGTTCAGGTATATATAGAAACAAAACAACTCAGTTTTTGTGTTAATTAGCCATATTGTCGTATCCAATCAAAAGGGGTTACTGAGATTTGCCTGTGTTTTGTGTTTGATTAATTACAACAAAGAAGGTGTTTCATTTGTGCTCTTTGAGTTTGAAAGAGTGAAGAGCACAGGTGGTGTTGTTGCATGGTTATCTGTGGAAATTCTGTTTTACCTTATATGTATAATCAGCTTGCTCTCACTTTTTCAATCATGCCCTTTTGAAGATGTTCAAACTTCAGCACTTTTCTTTTTCAACTCAAAAAGTATACATTATGAATTCGGTGGAAATGGAGACGTTTCTTCGATATGACCCTTGATCAAAGTGCACGAAACAAATAATTGAAGTAGAAAAAACAACTTGAGGGAAGAGTTTCTTTGAACGGATGAGTATTTATAGAACAGAAATTACTGATAAATTTTCTAAATTTGTACTTGTGATGTCTCGATCCCACATCGATCGGAGAAAGGAACGAGCGCCAGCGAGGACGCTGGCCTCAAAGGGGGGTGGATTGTGATGTCCCACATTGGTTGGGGAAGAGAACAAAACAACCAGGGTGTGGAAACCTTCCCCTAACAAACGCGTTTTAAAGCATTGAGGGGAAGCCCAAAAGGAAAAGTTCAAAGAAGACAATATCTACTAGCAGTGGGCCTCGGTCGTTACAGGTTGTGTATGACAAAAGTGAGTTAAGCCTATTCGCACTTTAATGGCAGTGGACTTGTGCGACACTCACTTCTGCGCAACAAATGAGTTAAGCCTATTCGTTCTTGCATCACTTATGGCCAAGCGATGTATACTCGAGCTTCTGAAAGTTTTAGAAAATAGGGGCAGAGAGTTTTGAAAGCAAAATTTGAGAGATTGGAAATGGTGTTATATGGGAATGTAAGCAAGAATGCAACAACAACTAGTCATATCTCTATAGTTCATTTCAGGACATTTTAGCCCTTGCAGGTGTAGACACGATTTTGGTGAACGGTCATACACCCTCATACTGACCCAATATTGAATGGTAAAGACCTATCTAAGATAAAAGCATATAAAAAGGGTTTGGAACAGACATGCAACTACGAACAACGTGTGACAATACATAGATAACATCATTGATTACCCTAATAATTAAGAACGATATTCTCGTGGATATAGGATGATGCAGGTGAATTGAATTTGAAGTGGGCAGTTCATCAAATCCAAGATTTTACTCGAAATCTTTCATGTGAAACCCAAGATAAATATATTTATAGAGGAGGGTGGTGCACAAATGGGATTGAAGAAATGTTGTGAGCACATGAAGTAACAGCGAAGTTAATGATTCAGGGTTGTGTTGTTGTGTTGTGGTGTGTGTGTGTGTGTTTTTGGTTAAAAATTGATATGAAAGACAGATTCAAAGGGTTGATGATAGCTAGGGTTCGCCTCCACTAGCCATCCTCCAGAAGGCATGAGAGAATTATAGGGCCACTTTGGTAGGTTTTATGATGATATCAATCCCACCCTGTCATGACGTTGCTTCCTTTCAACCAATCTATACTTATATCCCTTTTGCCTTTGCAGAAGTATAATTACACACAACCTACCAAATGCCCTTTCCGATATCATCACTGCTTCCTTTGAATTTTGCCCATGTATTCTCCCAAATTTAAGCATAAACATTCTTGACTTTACTTTTGATTTTTCCAAAGAACTCGTACTAAAGGTTTGACCTAATTAAGTGACTGGTTTCAAAGAAAAATGTTTGATATGTTTATAGATAAAATGAATTCAATCGGCCCTTTTATGTTTCATGCTCTTTGATGTGAATGAACTCTTCATCATACATCGGAAGTATCGAAAGTCGTTTTGATTTTATTAAGAATTAAAAGAAAACAATAAATATAAGAACAAAAACTCTACTTTTGTAGAGACGGTAGCTTACAAAACTCCTTAAAATATTCCTACAACGTAAAAGTTCTCTTACGTTCCACTATAGGAGCCTTTTGAAAGAAAATTCTCATGAAATTTACAAGAATATTTGTCAAATAATATATTGGAATATCTAGTATATTAGGATATAATAATTTATTCAAATTATATTTTAATGTTAGGAGATATTCAATATATATTTAGCTGATTTGAATCTCACTCACATATCTCCATATAAATGATTTTAAGTGGGTCGTATTAATAGTGTTAGCAGAATAAGACACTCAATCTTATCCATATACTATAAACCTTTCAAGTTAAAATAATGTATTTATAGGTGATTACTTGACCTATAATTTTTCTAGTTCTAAGTATGTTATGATTAGATCTTGATCGACCTAAACTTAGCGTCGAGGTCCACTTTTAACTTAGTATAATCATGTTATACAAATTTATCATTACCTAACCCTAATATTTTATTAGGTGCAGTGTAAAATGTTAACTTATAAATGATTAAATTACCAAATAATTTGAAAAAGCACCGAGAAATTATCCACTAAAACATACACTTTGGTCATAGCCAAAAAAAAGGTCAAGGTCAAAGTGAAAAAATGAAATGGGCAGACGACTTGTCGTAACATCTGTAACAAAATTGCAGACGACGTGTCAGCCCGAGCCTTCAGATGACGTCATGGTTGCTTCAAGTAAGGAAGTATGAGTAGGAATCAACCCCGTTTCCTTTCCGAGCCAATGTCCACACGACATGTCGCTCCTCATCAAACAACAAAATATAATGACACGTCGAACCAACTCCATCAAATCCTCGGTGGATTAACTACGTGTCGTCCTCTACCTGTGACGTGTCCCTCTAGTTTGTAGAACAACCGACATGTGTATCTCTATAAATTATCCAGCAATAGACATAATTTAATTTTTCACAGTTTTCCACCATCCCAAGTTTTGGGCCGCCATGAAGCCCATTTAAGTTTTGGGCCGCCATGAAGCCCATTTAAGTTTTGGGCCGCCATGACTTTATTTAAAAAAGTTGAAGCATTTCCTTGGAATTGACATTATTTCTTAAATTTTTTTAAATTTTATTTTAATTTACGTTTGAATATTTCATTTGTATTGTTTGAAGACGAAGTTCATGATATCATTTTAAATTAATGATTCTGCATAAATAAGTTACGGATATAGTAAGTTCAGGTTAGTAGAAAATTAGGGTCGTCACAATCTAATTTAACGAGGATCGTTTTATTTTCCAACGTATTAGGTCGAGATTCAAATTTTTAATATTTTCGTCAATGATATATGTATCAAAATAATCATTTCAAACGAGGGAACAAATTGACAATTTCATTATATCACTGATAAACCGATGAAATATAACAAAATATCAACAAAGAATATTCAACATTATCAACACTTTTATCGATATATTTCGATTCAAAATTTCATAAAATTGAGACTTTAACGATAAGATTTCACGTAGATCGGAGAGGAAAACAAGTAAAAATCGGTTAGTAACGTATATATATTTTAAAACGATCTTGTCTTATTTGGGAGGTTGGATGATCTTCATGGTTTAAAATTGAAAGTGGAGCAGTCAAAGAATCTTGACGCGACATTCAGTCTCCTGCTCAGAAAAATAATATACTCTTTCACGTTTTAGATGGAGAGGTTAAAGTGGACTCAAATGTACCTAATTTTGGCAGTCTTCCATTCGTCATTTGAATTCCCCTTTTCACCCCTCTCTCGCTCTATTAGTTGTCTTTATTGTGCAACACTCGTTCTAACTCAACGAACAAGTTAATTATGAGAGATTCGGACTTTACGGACAACATCGGTATATACTTGAGCCTCAAATCACATTTAAGAGAAATGTTTTAAAAAACGTGAACGAGTAAATACGTTGAAAACAATTTGAAAGAGAGCAATTTTATAAGCTAAAAGTGGTCATGTAACTAAGGTAGAAAGAAATGACAACTAATCATATCTACTATACTACATTATACTACATTTTCGAGCATTCCAGTCTGGTGGGTGTAAACATGATTTTGGTGAACGGTCATATACCCTTGTATTGATACAACATGAAGCAGTAAAAACCTAACTAAGATGAAAGCAGGTAAAACGGGTTTGGAATGAGGACAACACGTTTTGGACAAGCATGACCAGGACATCCGACATGCGGCCATAGACAACACGTCTTGAACAAGCATAACCGTGACACTTAGTTGGAAGTACCATGTGAGGAAGAACAAAAAAAAATGCTAAAAAAACTAGGGTTTGTCTATCGAGATAGTCAAAGAGTAACGTTGTCACGTTATTGGAGCATGTCAGAGCTATCAAGTATCGATTTCGAATTTCAAATTTATATCGACTCGAATGTTTTATTTTAGAAGCTCGAGTTTTGTTTGTGTGTGTGTGTGCAGTGAGTCCTCCCAGTGTCACAGCCTTTTTCTCAAATCAATTGGATAAGTTGCTTTCAGTTCTATCCTGAAGCACGTGAGATGTCTCCATTTCTTCTGCCTTTTGGTATCAAATATCTATCCCATTTAATATCATTCTCTCCTTACCCATTATCAACATTTCAATACCCACTTTATAAACATCACAATCCACATTTCTTATGCCAATTTACTATACATTCTTCGTCAACCTGTTCATCATGTTCTTCATCATTTTGGGTATATTCTAATTTGAATATCCAGATTTAGAACATGCTAGCTTCTTCAATTGACAATTCCATCCAAATCCATGATGAAAGATTCCAACAAACCATAGATTGCTACAATTTCAACCCTTTTCTTGATGATCATGACTTCATTTTTGGTCACATTTTGTACCCTGAAATTGGGCTTGGAAGTGCCAACAACACTAGTAATGATACCACAACCGCCCACAAAGCTTCATCCCAAGACAACCCCATTTCTAGGAAGAGATCAAGTGGGGCGAAGGACAGACATAGCAAGATCTGCACCTCAAAAGGGCCAAGAGATAGAAGAATGAGGCTTTCACTTGAAATTGCTAGACGTTTCTTTGATCTTCAAGACATGCTTGGGTTTGATAAAGCAAGCAAGACAGTGGAATGGCTGTTTACCAAATCAAGAAGTGCAATTAAGGAGCTCAGGGAGAAATTCTTATTAGAAGCAAATTCTTCTGAGTCTACTCTCGTAACAAATGTTTCGTTGTATCATGATCATGATCATGATCAGGAAGTACCTAGAGGGAAAAAGAGACGGAAATTAAGGATCGTTGATAAAGAATCGAGATTCAAAGCACGAGCTAGAGCGAGAGCGAGAACGAAGGCGAAGTTGATTCGAGCTCGTTTCGAGATATCAAAATCAAATTTTGAAGGAAACCCAGTTGGGGTTTGTAAGATGGAGGATGTTATTGAAGAAAGTAGCACCAAAAGCAAGAGTGTTGCTAATTTCCCTCAAAATTTGGGGTCCAAAGCCAAAAACTCAGCTTCTTTGATAAGTAATCATTGTTATGATAAAAGGGTTTCAAAGGAATCATGCTCTGAGATTCATCTTCTTCCTTGTTCTTCCATGGATATGGGCACCCTGTCCTTGGACACCATGAGAGCATCGCCTGCAGGTACTTTCCAAAATTAGGGTTTTGTTACGAACCCAACTCAAACATTTTTTATAAGAGTGTAGAAACCCGGGAAAAACCCTGAAAGAGAAAACCTAAGGAGGACAATATCTGTTAACGGGGCTCGGGCTTGGGGCTTAGGTTACAAGTTAAATGGTTTAGAATTCAAAATAACCCCATTCTTTCTAATTTTTGTCAAGATAAACCCTAATTGAGCATTATAAGATCAAGTTTACCATAGAATTTATATGTACTTTTGTTGAATATAAGTTATGGTCTTAATTAGTTTATTTTTAAGCAAAGATCCTTAAATTCCTCGAATGGAATTATAATTTGCAGGTTTGAAATTGTCGGAGCTGGATGAAGTTGATGGTGTACTGATCTTCTATGGAGAATGAAGCAAGAATTGAAATCAAGCGAAGGAGAAGAGCTTGAAGATTTGAAATTTCAGACACAATTTAAGGTATTGTTTAGTGTTGGAAATTAAATGTTTTTTCTTTTTTTTTCCTAAGTCTGTTCATATTCATCAATCAGCTGTGTCTACTCAAGCCATTTTATTTTGTTTCTCTGTACTACTTGAATTAATAATCCATCGGTTACCTACCTTGTAATTTGAACCTAATATATTACTGTCATTTTCTTGTTTACTTTTAAGTTATTTTTGTCGTTTCGGTACCGTATGACTGTCTTTCTCTCTTAAAGTGAAATAGAGAGAAATTTCAATTGCTTAGACTCGTTTGATAATAATTTAATAGTTAAAGTTAGAGTTTTTACCATGCCTTCGGGATAATAGTTAGTGTCCTATCTACTTAAGATGACATTATTTAAGACATCTGTAGTGTTCTGTGAAGAATTTAAATGGCTAACAAATCAAATTGAAGGCCTAATATAGTTTCTAAATTGTTTTTTTGGAAGTGATAATTTGGCACATATGATGAGCTAGCCAAACTTGTAGCCCACGGTAGGAAGAATTTGTTTGAGAGATGAGAGCTTGGTTTGGGTTAGATTTTTGGTCGGTTTGCGGTTGATATTCTTTTGGTTGGGTTAACTTAAAAAAATAAGATTACAATCCAACTCATCCCTACCCTACTTTTAAGACATTTTTAACTGAGGTTAAGAATGTAGGATGTATTGTGACTTGAAAATGTTTGATACTTGAACTTTACGAGATTTTAGTTATTAACGTAACATGTATGGTCGAACCAAATTTAAAAACAGAGAGTTGGGTTATATTGAGTTGTGAACTCTGCTCTGATTGTTCGGGGCATGAACCCAACCAACTTGAAATTTCAGTTCGGTCTAAAAGATTTCTCGAACCCTAAACTCTTTTTTTTTGTGAGGGAGGATTCGATAAGAAGAAACAAAGGAATTATGGATAGAGAAGAAAAAAGCAAGATATGAAAGCAGAAGTACCTTTGTGTAGGTGGGCATTGATATGAAAACAGCAATAAGTTCAGGAGGAGCCCTCCATTGTTTGTGGGTTATGGGCTTATTCAGTATTTGAAGAAAAGGGAACATCAATAAACGACGCTTAATTAGGAAAGGGGAAGTGAGTGGTGAGAGGGTAAAGTGAAAGGGATGGACTGATGATATATATACTACAGATTAGAGTGTACGTGGAGAGGAGAAACAGATATGCAAAAGTGACTGATAGGAGGCCTAAAGAAGTCGAGCATAAGGGCATGCCATTTCTAGTTGATGTGACATATTTCTTTTTTGCACACTCCTTTTGATTGCAACATGTTGCTGCGTCTAACCGTTCAAGTCTACTGGTAGAAAATATTGTTTGCTTTCACTCGTTATGTATCGTCGTCCGTCTCACGATTTTAAAAACGCGTCTATTAGTGAGAGGTTTCCATACACTTATAAGGAATGTTTCGTTCCCCTCTCCAACTACCATTGTTTCCATACATTTGTAAGGAATGTTGCGTTCCCCTCTCCAACTACCAATGTAGGGTTAAAGAATGTTTCGTTCCCCCTTTCAACTACCAATGTAGGGTTTCACGGTATACAGCTCAAGTTCACTGCTAACAGATACTGTCCACTCTGGCCTATTATACGTTTGCTAGAGGGGGAGGGAGAGAGAGAGAGAGTGGGGGGGGGGGGGGGGGGGGGGAAAA
>NW_019268537.1:2362322-2393144 GCF_002738365.1 Cucurbita moschata
GGGGGGGGGGGGGGGGGAGGGGGACAAAAAACAGGAAGAAAACAGACTGTTTAACCAGAACTTCATATGATGCAGATATTCTTGGTTACCACCCACTTAGAATGAGAAGAAAAGAAAAGAGCACAATACAATGAAAGAGACTGTTCAATAGAAAGTGAACATGAAAAATGCTGTGCATTGTTAAGCTAAGAAACAGCATCCCATAAAAGCAGAGATCTTATTTCAGGGGGTTCTTTTTCCTCTTTCTCTTGGGTTTGGGAAGGAGGGTTGTCCATTGCATTTGATGGCTCTTTGGCTGTACTGGAAGTGAACTGACAGACGGCAACTCTCCACTGTACTGCCTTTTATCATAATCAGGTTAGTTACTTTGGGTTAAGCTTTTACTTTTACCACAGTTGCGTGATCCTACGGTCAGTGATAGGCGATTCAGGGTCTGGCAGTGTTGTCTAACTAAGAACATGTCCTATTTTTAAATGCAAAAATCTTGGGTACCAGAAAAGTGGAGGAGAATCTGAACATTTAAGACTCTGCCTGTTTCTCTTTACTTCAGTCGCTGTTAACATGGTAAAGACATGATAAGAACCGTGTCCGTGGTAGGCAACTGGGGCTCGGTACTATCCATCTCGATATCCCCTCCGCCGCCAGTAATACACAGCAGATATTAATTCATCCAAGTGCAAAAGTTGTACAAGGCGGGGATACAAAGATTTTATGAGAAGCAAATGAAGATACATATAAATTTTTTCTGCACAGTGCAGATTCGCCAGAAATGAAACCCAATATACTACAATGGGATTCTAGAAAGAATTTCAGATAGGTCCGTCCACGTCAAATCTATGTACATATTGAACAAACAAGCTAGACCTGAATTTGAAAAACACTCACACTACAGTCGTCTAGCAGTGACAGAAGTTCCTTCCCGTCTGCTTGAATTAGCTGGTGCAGCACTTCGTGACCAAGATGATGGCTTGAAGCCACCTGTCAATATGTTTGAAGCTGCGGAAGCACAGATTTTCCTTCGCTTGGATTCCAGGTCCAATCGTTTCTTATCAGGCATGGAGGAACTGGATGATCCATTAAATATCGAGGAAGCATGAATCAGTGCCCGTTTGTTCCTACGGTTCTTCTCAAATTTTGAAGAGAACTTCATACGAGCTGCAGTTGAAGAATCTTCTTCAGTTGCTGGAAGCAATCGTATTCCGAGGCCCATCTTCCGTGAAGCATTTTCTTCTTCAGCAACTCTCTTCTTTTGACCCTGAGAAGATAGTCATTCAAAGTTGTTAAAAGCAGAACGGAAAGAGATTAGAAACATGGTAACAATGAGATGACATACTCTGAGCTGAGCTCGAAGTGTTCTGTTCCGAGTATAGTCATCTGCATGCCTAGAATCTGAGAGTCGCTGAAGGCGAACCAATACTGGCTCAGCTTCTTTCTTTTTCTGCATATCTTTTTCCTGGTGTTCAAGTCGATAAAATGGATCTGCAAGCTTACCTCTTTCTGTAGAAAGTATATTAGAAAAGGTTTAAGTAACATTCTGAAGGATTAAACCATCACCTTTCAATATATGCAATGAGACTATCCTTACAGATATGCATGATGATGTCAACTTGTAAATTACAAGACAAGGAAATTTAAAAATGAAATCCAATGAAAAGACAGTTAAGTTTAGTGGCACTGATAAATAAATGTTATTTATGTTAAACAATCATCACCTTCATCCGCAGGGAGTTCAAGGGTTTCTGCATCCTCAATGTCATATTCCTCAGTTTTCCGTTGTGCACCACTAATAATCACATACTCGCAATTTTTTGGATCAGTCTGAATAACAATCTCTTGTCTACAGCATGCTGCTTTCATAGTAAAGCTCCATATCTGAAAGGAGCAAGAAGAGAATATTAGTCATTCAAGAGCTAGTTCGGTGTGATTTCTATACCCCACTTGGAGACAAAGACAAGGGGAGAGCCAACACCAATTAAAGAAGGAAGTTTTTAGTTACCAATTAGGTAGCAGCAGAAACAAAGAAATGCTCTACTAAACGGGTTTCATGCACATGGAGCAGAAATCAAACTTACCAAGACAAATGTGAACAATAAATAAATAAATATTGCATGTGAACAATAGGCAAGAATGTATGTGCATATATCGATTGCTAAAATCCAACAACAAACCAAGTGAAAGAAAACGAGTAAAACATTGTGTGCGTGTAAAAGTATGTGGTCACAGTTTCTTTGCATAATACAACCTTCAAAACTAGTACCAAAAGCAAGTATGTCACAATCAGCCAAGAACAATACCTTTGTAGAATAATAGTTTCCAACTTGCTTTTTCTCCGCATTGAATCTAACACCCTTTGCTATCATAGAGTTGCAGCCACCACACCATATATTGTAAGGCATCTCGAACCTAAAAAAGCAAGACACTCCAATTGATTAGAGAACACAATCCACAAAGTAAATCATCGACATGGAAATTTTCTCACTATTTTTTTTAAAAATAACATAACCCCTGTTTTAAAAAGGGCACGTAGGCAACGGTGTTGAAGCACCAAGCCAAGGAGGCCTCCCAAAGGTGGATGCTTTCGTACCATTCCCCACGCTTCAAATTTTTTTATTAAAAAGTAAAGAACTTGTTATGGCATGAATGCCTATTCCAAAGGTAAACAGTCTATCACCTCATACTGTTGACGATATTCATGGCTTTCACATAATCAAATAAAATCATCAATCCCAATCTAAGATTTTCCAAAAACGAATTCACATTAACTACCTACCTTATTATCAAGATGCCCTGGTCTAATTTCCTTGCTCTCTCTCTCAAAGCATGTTGACCATGAAATTTGTTCAAAGACCCCTGAAAAAGGAAAATTCATAGTGAGAATCTGAAAATCTGTGCATCTATGTTAGGACATGGAAATTTCCTTGGGACAAAATTTATTGAACTAATCTGATTGAATAAGATATGTACCTGTTTTGGGGTCCATTCTGGTGGATAGTAAAAGTTGTCTGCTCTCGCAGCAGCAAGTGAAGACTGAAAAAATGCAAACCAATGAAGTTTTATAAGCTTAAATAATTCAACATGTATTGCTGATCATATATTTATATTTCATTCCTTTATTATCTTTTTCTGAAAGGAAAAACCAACAATTTGATGCCGTAAAACAGATCAACAAAAAGACAATTATAAATATACATATACACATGATCCAACTAGCATACCAAGTTGATTGACTACCCAGGCAACAATTTCACGTGAAAAACAATCTACTAAAATATATAACGTAAAGGACAAAAGAAGTTGCCTAGCTAATTCAAGTTTGGATACTCAGCCATTCAAACAGATTCTTTTTCTAAACTACTCAGGCACAATTCGTGCAAAAACCATCTCCGGAAATTATGTTTCATGTCAAATCCAACAACAGATTCAATAATTTTCTACCTAATCACTCAATTGCCTAATTCATTCAATCGATATCCAATATCTCTATATGAACCATTTTAATTAACCGTTTTTTAGAAAAGGACACAAAAATCATGACTCCCGTTCAGAATTCAATATGTTCTGACAAATTGACATGAAGTTCTTCTTCAAATGTTATGAGTAAAGTTGCATATAAAGAACACGGACTTGAAAAAAGTTTTCCAAGACAGTCCTAAATTACTTGGCATAATCCATGCATGAAACATCTCCAGAAAACTATTTTCAGGTTAAATCCAACAACGTTCTATGATTCTCGATCTAAAACAATTATGAAAGACAGAAACTTCAACTATCAGAATCATTTACATCACCGACGTAGAAACGATATCCAATGATAGAATCAATTCCCAAATACACCCGCCGCCAAGTCTTTCAAAATAAGAAAAAGCCTAATGATAATCGATCAACATAGGGCAAACGATCGGACTAACAAAATCGATTCCAAACCCTGATTTCTACAAACACATTAAATTAGATCACGTAGCAAAAAAAAAGCCCTAGGAATCGAGAAACGAAATCACATACCATTATGAATCGGGGTCAGCTCCCTCAACTTCTATTCCCAATTTCAAGGTGCGAATTGAATGAAACAAGCAATCGTTCGTAAACACGTTCGATTGTATTGGCACCGCATGTTTATATACTACTTTTTCGAGTTCCTTCCTGGGAATAAGGATGGGGGCTTGCCTACGGAATAATCATGGGCCCAGTGGTCCTTAACATGTGGGCTCATTTCTTGTAATGGGCCCACGAAATATTCATTTGGGCTGGGCTTCATTTTCGCCGTAACGTCCGTCGGCCCATTTACCCAACTCTGTATGAGCTTAGTTTTCTTTTTTAAGAATTAATTTATATCCTTAATTTCTGGTAAAACATAATCCTTTTGGTTAGGCGATAGCGGCAGAGCGGGAAGTGCCTAAATGGCGTTGCCAGAAGAACAGCGTTAGCTACTTCACATGCTTATGTTTGGCTATGCCTATATAAACGCAGCCGGCGACTCCACCCACCTACGCGAACATTGTTGCAGGTTCCGATATCCATGGCGTCGTCTCTGCTCTTCTCTGCTTCTTTCTTCGGGCACCCAATTCCCATCTCAATACGAACAAGAACAGCTCCATGTAGAAGAAGATCTATGGCCATTGAGGCTTCAAAAGAGGTTACGGACGTTTCTTCTCAAAACCAACCCAGGATGCTCACTTTTCTTGGCAAAGGCGGCTCAGGAAAGACTACTTCCGCAGTATTCGCCGCTCGGGTGTGTGTATTGTGTGTTTTTTGGACTCAGCTTTTTAGGCGTTTGATTTTCTTGACTACTTTTTGATCCATGCTTTTTATGAAGTTGTTGAGTTCTGGCTTTTTTGTCCTACTTCTATGCTTGGAAATTAGAGATGTTTATGCTGGATTGCTCGCATTCCTGATTTAAACATGAACTATTGAGTATGGGAATGGAATTTATGGATCCGTGATGATTTATATCGATGGGGAGCCATTCTTAAGCTAATTGAAAGATCTATTATGTTCCTGGGATCTTACCATTCTCAAGTACTCTCTGAAAATTTGTGCACAGATTTAATTATCTTCCATTTATGTATTTTCTCTTGATTTGATGGATTATCAGCACTTTGCATTGTCTGGACTGCGCACATGCCTGGTGATACATAATCAAGACGCTACTCCTGAGTATCTTCTTGATTGCAAAATTGGAAATTCTCCCGTTGAATGCAGTCGCAACCTTTCAGCTGTTAGGTTGGAAACCACTCAAGTGTGTTTTTCCGTTCACTTCTCTTTCTGTCATCATGGTTCTGCTTTGGGTTTCAGACTTATCTTGTCAATGATCACAGATGCTTCTTGAACCTCTTAAACGGCTAAAGCAAGCTGATTCCCGTCTTAATATGACACAAGGAACTCTTGAAGGGGTGGGTATGTGAACCTTAGAATATGTTGCATTATAAAATGCTAGATTGCATTATAAAATGCTAGATTGCATTTCAGTATTTTAACTTTTGGAGGTTTTAATAGATTGTTGGAGAAGAGCTTGGGATACTCCCAGGAATGGATTCTATCTTTTCAGTACTTCAGCTTGAGAGATTTCTTGGGTTATCAGGTATTATGGCCCAAACAGACCAAAAACCTAAATATGACATAGTAGTATATGACGGTATCTGCACCGAAGAAACGATAAGGATGATCGGAGCAACCAGTAAAGCAAGGTTTGAGATGCTCTTTCTCTACACCTCCCCTGAGCAAATTTGAGGAAAAAGAAACTGTATTACTAAAAGAATTTTGGATAGGTTGTACTTAAAATATCTGAGGAGTATTGCTGAAAAAACTGATCTTGGGAGGTTGGCTACTCCTTCAATTATGAGACTTGTTGATGAAGCCATGAAAATAAGCAGCCCAGGCTCCCATCTCAGTGGTAGAACCAGTACCGATACATGGCAGGCACTGGAACGCATGTTAGAGGTAAATTGGTTTGCATTCTTGCCAAACAATATGAATGAAACTTGCGGAATTGTTTAATGGTCATTCATGGTGCAGAAAGGATCTTCTGCAATTGCAGAGCCAAGAAGATTTAGCTGCTTCATAGTGATGGACCCAACTAGTCCTGCCTCTGTGAAGTCTGCATCACGGTACTGGGGTTGCACTATTCAAGCTGGTGCACAAATTTCTGGTGCATTTGCTTCCATTTCTTCAGGCTTGGATGCAGAATCAGCTGCTAGATTGAAGGAGAATTTTTCACCCTTGTCTTTGACCTTTATGCCACAGATCTCAGTTGGTTCCCCAGTAGACTGGAACACAGTTCTTCTTGATGCATCAAGTAAAGGCCCGAGGAACCTTCTTTCTTCGTCCAAAAGCCACTCCAGCAATCTGCCATCACCTGTAAAATTCAATCCTGGAAACAAATCGGTTACACTTCTCATGCCAGGCTTTGAGAAGTCAGAAATCAGGCTTTACCAGGCACGTTCGTTCTCTCCCTTATTGATGAATACTCTTGAATGTTCTTCCATACCTTTGAGGATTTCCATTGGAAAACTTGCTCAAATGATCTGATATGTTTTTCATATTCCTAAAATTAGAACAGAAGATATTATGGGGTAGGAAATTTGGAATGACTTATCTATTGAGTTAGAAATGGGCGCGAGCGAATATCCTCCTCTGCAAGGAGCTATGAGTTTAGTATCAAATAACAATCCATTGAGTATGCATTAGACTCGGTCAATGCTTAAGTACGCATTTGCAACAGAATCACTTTTACATTCATGTAATCATTAGTTCCATTATTTGAAAATGCAGTATAGGGGAGGATCTGAGCTATTGGTGGAAGCTGGGGATCAGAGGCGTGTAATTTCTCTGCCTAAAGAAATTCAAGGGAAGGTGGGTGGTGCCAAGTTCATGGACAGAAGTCTTGTGATCACGATGCGTTGATGTAATCAATCACACAGACTCAAATCATAGTAATTGTCGATTAACCAAGGCCCTGTTCAAGGGTCATAAGGCAAATGTACAATGATTATAATCTGCCAAAAGGTTTAGGATACAAAATATTCAGAGGAAAAAAATAGTGCAGGGCTTCGATTGGGGCAGAGAATTTGCAATTTGACTTGATATTGTTTAAAATGAGGCATCAAATGATAATTTTATTTCCCATTCATTTCTATCTGTTGTAGCGTTAAGTTACAGGTATGATATGATTGCTGAAATTAAATTAGGATGATGAACTTGAATGAGAAATTCAGGCTTCTTGCTTATTGTCATCTCCTATCTGTGTTGTATGAACTCGGCTCCTCAACTCTTCAAAAGCCTTCATGCTCTCGGCGTCGAAGCCTCCTGCGAACTGGAAACATATCGAATCCAGTACGTCAGCTACAATTGTAATGTTTTCAAATACTATAAAGGTTCTTCAGGTAAAAAGAGTATCAAGATTTTGTTCTATCAGTTAGAATTTGATTGGAAACAACATTCAAATTTGAAATGCAGTTGATCGACCGATGAATGATGGTGGCACGTAAAATATACCTGATGAACACGGAAAGCAAAACGGACGCCTTGTAAGACCAAAAACTCTCTGTTTGGCTCCTTCTCTGGTTCACTCATTGCATCTAGTTCTGATGCTACACGCTTCATGTATTTTCTTGCTAATTGTACGGATGAGAGCTTGATCTGCACTTGTAAAAGTATGATTACGTTAAACATTTTGAGGCGTTTATGAGTATCAAAGAGACGGTTCGATACTAACTAGCATTTCAATATCGTAACGAGATGCTAACTAAACTCAGGATCCAAATTTCTCAACTAAGAAAATATTGAACTTCTCAAAGTTATACCTTTCCAACAACTCCTGTATCAGACAACCAATCAACTGGAATTCCGAACTCTCTATACCGCGAGATAGCCATGTCTCTTGTGCGTAGAAGCGCGTAGACACTCTGCTCAACCCTGCCAAAAGATGAACCAAAAACAATGATTGGAGATGACAACACAGTGAAAAAACTATGTTCTCAATGGTGGCAATGGCAGCACAAAGTAATGCATATGGTTCTGTTTTAAGGTAAACCAGTAAAGTTTCTATCAGTTATCATACTAAATACTCGAGAGCTAACTTTACGAGAATCCCGGATGGTGATCGAACTACTTGACATGACAAAGATGCGGATTTCCAAATTCCATCTCCAATAAGAACCATGTCGTTGTAAGAGATACTTACTTCTCAAGCAAGGAGTACATTTTCTTCAAAGCTGCTTCACATGGGAGTTTAGGTTCATCAACAAACGTGGTGACCCGCTTCTCCAACTTCATTAGGTCCTGATACTCGAAAGACGCCTCTCTCAAAGCATCCGCTTTTCCTTCTGGCCAATCGAAGTGCTTCAGAACTGCCCTTTCATCGACCTTAATCAAACACAAAAGAAAGTAAAATATAAAACAAGGAGATACAATATGGAGAGTCTAGACTAGAGAACGAGCTGTACAACAAAATTACACAGCAAATGTCGTACCAAGAACGATAGCTCTTCATCTAACCAATTTACGAACGCCACGACATCCTCTATATTAGAGAATGTAGCTGCTCGAACTTCAGCCGCCAATGATATAACAAAATCACCTTGAGTTTCCACGTCTGCTTTTACCTGGATTAAGTAAACGAAGTAACCACTGTCCAATTAGTACAGGTATAATACCTATACAATGCAACATTAATGGCAAAATGATGATCTGCTCACCGCTATGAGGAATGATGATCTGTTTTCAATCTCTCCAATCATGTTGCTTCTAGCATCAGATACATTAGATGATGTAGAAGAAAGCAAAGGAGTATCCTTCTTTGCTTCTCGTTTCATCAGTGACTGATAGAATTCGACTAACTCAGGAGCTCTATGAACCTTATCACCACCTACACCTTTGGCTAAGCTCCCTGGAGGAGGAGGTGGACGAGGTGGTCCACCGGTCGGAGGAGGTGGTGGGGCACCAGGTGGTGGAGGTGGAAGAGGTGGAGCAGCTGGTACACCACCCCGAGGATTGGGATTCGTGCTTACCGAAGCACCTGCCGATGGTTTTGGTGGTGGCTTAGGTACCCGTGGAGGACGCTTCTCAATCTCTGCTAGCTTCATCCTGCTGATAGCTGAAGATTCAATCTTCTTATTTTCACCTGATACATCAGCAGCATCACTAGATACAACTGGTTTTTCCTTTATTTGAGAAAGTTTTGGCGGCAAAACAACAGGTCTGTCTCTCTCAGTCTTGCCTTTAAATTCAGGGTTCAAATTTGAATTTGAAATATTGCCAAACCTCTCTGCTCTTGCCTGATCAGCCCTTTCCTTAATTTGCTTCTCTCTTGCTAATGCCAACTTATGTCGATCTTTGTATGCTGGATATTTCTCATCTAACACTCCTCCAACAGATTTAGACATAAGTTGGAATGATGATGCAACCGAATTCAAGGAGTCGTTAGGAGTCTGTGTTCTGATACTTGGGAGATTCGGAGTGCCCGGAGAGTCGGGAACTTCCTGTTCCATCGTACCGAACGAGGTGATTGCAACACTATCACTTGTATTTCTAAGCATCAATGCTTCTAATGGACCTCTTGGCTTCTGACTCATGCTCATCCTGCTCGGAGAACCACCGGAAAAGGATCTGGCTGGTGAAGAAACGACACTAGAATCATCTTTGCTTCTACCACCCCATTTCTTCAACTTCTGGATCAAGCTAGGTTTCTTACTGAGGCTACTATATCTACTGAAAGAACTATCAATTGAAGCATTGTCAAAATCCTCACTTCCAGGAGAAGATGGTTGAGAGAAGTTGCTTTCGAGATCTGTGTCTCCTTGTCCACGTTCCGATCCTGCGTACTCCAACATGAGTTGTTTAGCCTTCTCCTGAGATTTTGGGCTCAAATTCTTGTTAAGATCACGAGCTGATACTTTTCCTGTAGGAGCTTGGTAATTGCGAAGTTCATATCTCAAGCATGCATTGACCCATCGAAGGTACACCAACTCTTCAACTTCACTGAACCTATTCATCTGAAGTCCTTCAACTTGCTTTATTAAGTCCTCATTTGTATGCCTTAAATTGTTGACTTCCTCTCTAGTCTGGGATACCATTTCACTCTGCAACAGTGTAAGACGTTGTAAGAAAAATGGGCACTCAAAACCTTTTTCCAACAAAAAACCAAGCCTTCTTGAGATAAAACTAAAAGAATTTATGTGAGATCCCACGTCAGTTGGAGAGGGAAACGAAGCATTCCTTATAAAGGTGTGGAAACCTCTCCCTAGTAGATGCGTTTTAAAACCATGGGAGTAAGCCCAGACGAAAAAAGCCCAAAGAAAACAATATCTGCTAGCGGTGGGCTTGGACTATTACAAATGATATCAGAGCTAAACACCAGACAGTGTGCCAGCGAGGACCCTAGGCTCTCAAGGGGGATGAATTGTGAGATCCCATATTGATTGGAGAAGGGAATGGAGCATTCCTTATAAAGGTATGGAAACTTCTCCCTAGCAGACGTGTTTTAAAACATTAGGGGGAAGCTCAAAGAGGACAATATCTGCTAACGGTGGACTTGAGCTATTATAAATGGTATCAGAGCCAGACACTGGGCAGTGTGCCAACGAGGACGCTAGGCCCTTAAGGGGGGTGGACTGTGAGATCAAACATCCGTTGGAGAGAGGAACCAAGCATTCCCTATAAGGGTGTGGAAACCTCTCCCTAGCAGACGCGTTTTAAAACCTTCGAGAAAGTCCAAAGAGGACAATATCAGCTAGCGGTGGGCTTGGACTATTACAATGTCAATCCTCTGTGTAAACAATATTTCCTCGAGGTTATCCTATTTCCTAATTTCTTAACATGCAACCCCAATCCGTATGAGCTAATATCTAAAGAACATTAAAGCAAAAACATACATTTGTTCCATCCGACAAGACCATCAGATTATGCTGCTTAATTGAAACAGACATTGATTACTCTACAGGTATCTTACTCCGCCAGCTGAATATCTATGTACTGCATATCTACTTTTTTTGGATCGAAACATAAAAATGGATAAAGAAGCGTTAGAGCTATTTCTAGTTCTTACCTCTGTCATGTTCGACAGGGTCGAGATTCTATTTTCAGCAGCATCTAGTTTAATAGTCAGCTCCCGCTTTTCGATTTGAAGCTCTTTGTTCTTCCGCTTAAGTTCCATAACTTCAACCTCCAATTCCTTCACAGCTTTCAACTTCTTTTCTATTTCAGCATCCTTTTTTATAGTTTCCTGCTCCTTTGCCTGTAGACCAGAAACTTGTTGCTTGAGTAATAATAGCTGCCCTTTTGTTTGGTTAGCATCAAGCTGT
Organism: Cucurbita moschata; assembly: GCF_002738365.1. Classification (NCBI taxonomy): domain Eukaryota; kingdom Viridiplantae; phylum Streptophyta; class Magnoliopsida; order Cucurbitales; family Cucurbitaceae; genus Cucurbita; species Cucurbita moschata. The sequence goes on from NW_019268537.1 coordinate 2,373,620, forward strand.
ATCTGCCTCTGCAACTCTTTGATCTTGTTCCTTGCAAATTCCAACTCCTTCTTCACTGTAGCAGCTTGTGCAATCTCTTCTTGAAGCTTCTTCCTTTCAGCCTGAAAAGAGCTAATGGTAATATTAAGCATATCAATCTCTACTGTCTTGATCTTGAGCTGTCTCTGTAACTCTGTAACGTCGGATTCCTGTTCTTTCAATCCATAGTATTCGAGCAATTCGCCTTCAAGCTTTACTTCCCTCTCCTCCAATTCCTTTACTAAGCTGCGCAATCGCTCGAGTTCACTCGCATTGTTTGCCATCTCAGTTTCATAGGCTCTATCCTTACCAGCTTTATTGTCATCAATTTCAGGTAATGGAAATTCAATCTCCCCAGAAAGAAGGTCTTCAAATTCAGGTAAAATCTCTTCATCTTCAGTTATATAAACAGGAACTTGATCGAATACGCTACTAATTAACTTGACTTCTTCTTCCTCCTCTTCTTCCCCCTAGTATAAAAGAAAGCTCTTTCAGTAAAACAAGATGATTTCAAGATTAGAAATTGTAAAAAATCTGGTAAGTTATGAACATCTACTTACATAATCATCTTTGAAGCCATGGTTAGAATGTTTAACCTCCTCCTTCTCTTCACCATTTTCTAAGCAACAAACAGGAATAATTTCAATATATCAGACAACATATACAACTTATCCAGCAATATAAATGAGACAAAAGCTGATGAAAGAAGAGTAAAACGCAGTTCAAATATATGAATACCGGTGAGCTTGTCGACCGAGGCGACTGAGTTTGAGTTTTTAACATTGAGCTGCCTTACTGCATAGGCTGCAACTGAAGCAGCAACCAAAAGCCCTAGCCTGAGTACCATCAAGCAAATACTGACATAAACATTTTAGCTTTCCAGTTGAGACAGCCCAGTTCTTCTTCGAAGTTGTATTGTCCATTCCTCCCCACCTCCATGGCTATCATTTCAAAACCAATGGAACCCCTAAAATGCAGACAAGCCGAAAGAAGTGCAGCAGTACAATCCTAATGAGGGTTTTAACCAGAAACCAGGCTAGTTTTTTCAATTAAGACGCAAATTCAATGGCCATGTTTCAATCAAACATTACCATCTTCTCATGTTTATGGATCCTACAGCAGCAGACTTGGCTTGTATGCCGAAAGTTTTCAACGACTTGAAGTTTAAGACAAATTCTGATGCTAACTAGCTCAGAGCCACGGTAACCACTAATAACGAGTGGCCAATCTCTCTCCAAAAGGATTGCCTCCCATGAATTTGTGGGCATTTAACAAGTAACACCACTCGTTCAAAGGATTGAGCACAGAGTAATAACACCAAAAAAACAAAGCTGAAAGAGACGGTAGTCACTGTTGAATTTGAAGGGAAACGTCCGGCCGATGAACTCCCTTTCTTATCCGAGTTCTGTCTATATCTGCATCAAAAGAATGAAGGGGATTAAGCCCAGGAGAGTTAAATTGTGGGTAAAGAAGAGAACAAACTTTCACTTGTCCCAATAAATACAGATGTTCCCGCTGGCTCTTGGCTACCTAATTGGTGGGTGTTTGTCAAACTCTTTAACTTCGACAGCTTCCAGCCTAATTAATGGACCAAAGTCATCTAACAATCTTATAATCTAATGGGTCTGTAATAGTACCCTGCTTAAGAGTTGTTAAGGAAAGAAAATCATTAAGCTCAAGAGCTGCTACCCTCCACAGCAGAACCCAAAAAGACAATAAAATGGGGGTTGAGACTATAACTTCAAATTGTTTATTTGACATTGATATGGAACATCTAGAGGGAAATTTTTAAAGGGGTTGGAGGGGCCAACCTTAAATTACATTAAGAAAATGGTGCGTTAAAGCTTACCACAGAACGAGTGTGAACGAAGATGGACACGATGGGTTGAAGGGTAGGTTTGGGTAGCGAAGGCAAGGCTGAAATTTAATTCTTGGCCGTTGGCTGCAGTGGACCGATGCATATGGAACCATGCTGTCAAGCGCCAAACAAATGCCTTTACCCTTTTTGACATGTCTCTCGGACTTCTTGTTTTCTTCTGTCAGCCGCTATCATTGTTCAAAAACTTTGCGTGCGATGCGCTGTAACCTATTGCCCCCATATTGAATCCTTTTGGTTTAAGAATTATGCAAAAGTAAAATCCACCTCCAATTTTAGACGAGGTGACAAGATAATGGGAAGTAGAAAAGTTCATTTATAGTGTTTTAACAACTTTTTTAGTCAAAATACTTTCTTTAAGCAATTATAGACATTTTAGACATTACATAATCAAGTTGAGATGACATAAAACGGTTGTAAAGTGATATTTACCCATCAATTAGGGTTGCAGTAGGTATTAGTAGATATTGTCCGTATTGGCCCTTTATGTATCGTCACTAGCCTCACGATTTTAAAACATATCTGTTAAGGAGAGATTTTCACACCCTTATAAATAATCTTTCGTCCCACTCTCCAACCAATTTAGGATCTCACAATCCAGATTTTCACACCCTTATAAAGAATGTTTCGTCCCCCTCTCCAATCGATTTAGGATCTCACAATTCACCCCTTGCCCCCTCTTCAACCGACGTAAGATCTCACAATCCACCCCTTGGAGCCCGAGCATCCTCACTAGACATACCACTCGATGTCTGACTTTGATGAGCCATTACGTATCGTCGTCAGCCTCATGATTTTAAAACGTATCTCCTATAGAGAGATTTCTACGCATTTAGAAATGTTTCGTTCCCCTCCCCCATCAACATGGGATCTCATATTTCTGATGAGAATCTAAACCAACCAAAGAATATTAGTGAGCCAAACTTTGAGAATGCCGGGAGGGGTTGCTTTCGGGGTCATAAATAAGAGAACCCGGATGTCACAGTAGCAGCCAATCTATGTCATCCAAGAGCGCTGTATTTGTGGACCTTATTGGTCCCCGTGGAAGATAGAACAATGTACATTTGCTCAAAATCAATTCCAGCTTTAATCATTAAGAACATGAAAAAGATTGCATGCTGAAATTCATCAGGACAGTGCCATCAAAGTTACAATTAAAGATCTGTAAAAAGAATGGCTTGAAATAGGACCCGATGCCTGGGAGACAAACAGAGGAGCAACAGATTCTAGAGAGTACAAGCAAAAGCTTTATCTTCTGAGTGAATGAAACTAAGCTTGAATTCTCGATCTGAATTGATTTATGATCAAGTCTGTTACGACAGCAAGATGTTGTAATCCTGATTCGACTTCGCAAATATACTAGCAAAAATACGACACGAACTCTGTTTCATATCCAAAAAAAACTTATGAACGAACTTGGGGTCAACTTTACATCGCAGTATGTGAGAAAATTCAAGCTTGATCGTCCCATTTCCACCTTCGTCCGACCTCCTCAAGAACCTTTGCACGAGCTTGACTCTTCCTTGCTTCATCTTCTACCCAAGATCTGCATGCAATGGTATAAAAAATAAAAGATAGCTGAGTTTCCAAACCTCAGCTTTTGCATATAGACATAGGCTATTTTCTAAACGATTTCGTATTGTAAACCGAAAGGCTACAACAGCTTCTATAGCATACAAGCACATATAATCCATATTGTTGCCTATTTCTAAAGGGCTAACAGTCCTGGCACTTGCACAACACGTACCTCACGAAGGAATAACTAAGACAAAGTAATTTAGACAGGCAAGAAGGAATATTTCAAAAGTCAAAAAGAAAGAAGCTAGGACAAGTGAACTAAAAAGTCAATTACCTAAGAATACGGAGAGCTTCTTTCTCAGCTTCAAGCACAGATTTCGTATCAAGCGTTACTTCAAGCTGGCTCTGTAAACGGGCGTGCATATCGTGTAGCTCACTCTTCTCTGCCTCACATACAGATCTCTCAGAAAGAAGCTTTTCTGTCATCCCATCAACTTCTTCCTTAAGGCTGAGAAGCAATTGCCTCTGACAGTTTATAGATGCCTTTTCCTTTAAATACTCAGAAAAAAACTTCTCTTGAACCATCTTCTGCTCTCCCAAATCGCTGATAGCGGTAAGATAAAGCTCCTCCACCTTGATCAGGCGTTCTTTCTCCTCAGTTAGCTTCTTATCCCAATACCTTTGTATGTCTCCTCTTTCTAACAATTCCAACTTGATATCTTCTATCTCAGCTTTTCTAGCAGATCTCTCTGATTCCAGTCTTGATAATTCAAAAGAGATTGCTTCTGCCATCCTGCCACTTACCAGTGCAACTGCTACTTGTGCTTTTGTTGAAGGTTTGTTCGGTTGAAACCGTTTGATTTGACCTGTGAACAGAAGGTATAACATTCAGAGGTTTTTTTAGAGGCAATATAAAATGTACATAACTCTTCGTGCGTAGACAGAACAGAATAACTAGGATAAAAGGAATACCAAAAACTTTTCTGTGAATGCTTCTCTCCCCAGCTAAAATATCCATGAACAATTGTGGCGATGCTTCTGAACTGATCTCCTTCAAGTCCATAAAACCCACCTTTGTACTTGATATCTGGACTGTAGAAAAAGTCAAAAGCAATGACACACTGATAATCATTGGTTATATGTAGTTTAAAGAGGAAACAATTCCGAATCAATTGAAAAGTAATGGATTAAATAAGAAATTCTGTACCCGTTCTAGTATTCCAGGAACAACCTCATAATCTAACTGGGCTTTCCAGTCGATCAAGGTCTGGCGAGATACAAACCTGCATCATTACAGATACGGTCGTAAATGGAATTCAAATAGATCCTAAATTTCATGCAGATGTCCTACCTCTCAGGAAAAAAGTAGGTTTTCTCCCGATCTCCCAAGCCATCATATCCGTAGTTTGGTGATAACTTGCTGGGTATGATACCAGCTTCTGCTAGAGCTGAAATTAAGTCCAGAACGAATTCATTAACTGCTACGACCAACTAAACACTTTCTCTCAAACAAGAAAATAATACGAGGAAACCCCACCTTGAATGGACTCAAAATCAGGATCTTCCATACTTATATCATCAAAGGCAGCAATTGTTGACCCAGAAAGCAAAACTGATGGAATAATATGGTGTTTTGGATTCCTGTTTTGGAGAATGGGGGAAATGATTTAAATGGTGAACATATTAATTCAGAAAAGAACTTTACTAATTTCTACCTTTCCAGTGACGAATACATATGAACTAGCCACCTTGCATATTCTCTTCTACTACACAACTCTCCAGCATCAATATCATCTTCAATAACCTGTACATATATCCTACTCTTTGAGATGTTCATGCTCACACTTGGACCTAAACTTTTATTTCTCGATGAACTTGAATGAAAGGCTAAATAATATGGGGAACAAGGCACAACCAGACACCAGAACATGAAAATAAAAATTTAAGGGAAACTGTATTGTGCAGTTGGCTTCATTATGAAAAGAATGGGCTTTGAGAAACTATGCTTGATGAGAATCAATGACATAACTCACATGTCCAAACTGTAATTATTTGTATCATAAATACACATAATTTTAAGAATTTCTCAAAATTATTCATTTTAGAATTAAATTCCAAAAAGTGGTAGAAATTTCTAGATACGTGTAGGCATCTACAACATATAGTAGGAAGCAAAATTTAAGTTGATCCTTGTCATGGTCCAACTTAAGAGTTTTCCCATATTTGATTAAATTTGTGTTTCTTATAAACTGACAAAAAAAAAAAAAAAAAATCCTGAGCAGACCTTCAGTTTCTTCAAAATCGATAAAGCTTCATCTTGAGCAGAATCCACAGGAGTGGTAATTATAACTCGTTCAGGCTTATTTCCAGAATCTGAAATACATTACAATATGAAGAAATGTATGATTATCATGGTTGTATGTAGTTGAGATATCTAAAACACACAAGGGCAAGATATGTAGCCACAATCATTGACAATCAACGCAAACACATATATCTTGACAGTACACTCCAAATATCAACAGCTATCATGAACAATCATTCTATAGATACCAAACAAATCATAGGTTTTATCAGTGAAAATACAAAGAGAAGTATGATGCTGGGGAGTTACTAGCAATATTCCATTTTATTGCAGGGAAGAAAAAGTGAACTTTTAGCCATTCCAACCTCTTTGACTTCCCATGATCTTAATGCTAGTTAAGAAGGGGTAAAATGAGAAGTTGAAGGCATTAAGTGCACCATGCTCGATCCTCTTCATATCAGAGACTAACCTACTAACACAATTCCAGACTATATCTTGTGATGCAACAGGTAAATCTTATAGAGAAACAGACGACTCTAGGGAAAGCAATACATATGAAATATGCTCACTTTCATTCTTCCATCCAAAAAACCTCCTTATCAGGCAAAGGAATGGGATTTTTCATCTCACAATGCACTCGTAGTACCCCAAAGAGACAACTTCATAACTTTTTCCTTTTAAATTTCTCCATGCAACCAAACATTACTATGAAACAACACGTACTTTCGAGCATAGGGTGAATGAGTATAACGATGTTCAAACGAGGTAAACTATTGTTCATGAACAGCTTTTACAAGACTAAATTTAAGAGTAGTACGGAGAGGCAAAATTATATCTATGAGATCAACATCCCAATCTCCAAACTTAAAAGAGAAGGTCCCAACTCAAATTCCAGTAGTAAGAAGCATTTAATGTAATAATACGTCCTGATCTATGATTTATCGATGTTGGAACAGAATACCTGAAGTAACAGCGTCATAAACCTTAGAATCAAGCATAGACTCAGCACCAGATTCAGTCGGTAGGTCGTGATTGGTTAAACTATCCTCCACTGTTTTGCCTTGATCGCTTTCATTTTCCATACGACTAAATACCCCTTCTAATGATCTCAAAGGAGTACGCCACTGGAACTTAAACCCTGTAAAAAGACACATAGTCACTAAGTAAACAATCTTTTCAATTTTCCACATGCAATTATGTAGTAACAAAATCCCATTACTAAGATAGTACTTAAATCTTGCCAACTTGTAACTCATACTCAAGGGAAATGAAAGAAAAGCTCAACCAATTAAAAAATATAACCACTAGTTAAAGGAAGATACCCAATTTCGTGACAACAGAATTATGATATCCAACTAACCTCGTCTAGATAGTGAAATGTGAGAAATGGCTGCGAACAAAACAACAAGCGAGGTCCCGACCACGCCTATTACGAAACGAGGCACCCCTGCGAAAGACAATACCGTAAACACAAACCAAATTATAGATAATCAAGGGGAAAATGTGATGATGAAGTAAAATTGACCTCGTCTCTCGGTTTTTGCGTCGCTGGTTGGAGAGTTGAGAAATATCCAGCCACCATAGCCGTCGTTGTTGGGATGGTCGGGATTAAGCCAAGACGAGAGCTCGAGGTCTCTTTCAGTAATTGAAGCAGCAATACGAAATTTAGAGTTAGTGGGCCTGAGATGGCCGAGGAACAGATGCGAGTAGGGCGGAATAACATTGTGTCGTCGTGAAATCGACGGCGACTTCGCAGGGAATAGAGAAAAGGTAGATGCAAAAGAAGAAGAAGAGCACATTACTAAGAAAATTAGGGCTTTTCGGATAGTACGTTTGATGTCTGTCGGAGGCAGAGTGCGTTGCGTTGATGCAAAGATGAGAGGTATCGTCAACAGTGGACCGTAGTGGAACTGGCAGTGTGAGGTCGATAACTTTTTTTTTTTTTCCTTTTAAAATTTTATATTTTATATTTTAAGTTTTTAATTAATTTATTTATTGCAAAAACAGGAAACAAAAAAAACATTATTACATTTACAAATCTGACAATTGCATTTTAAATTTCTAAGTATAGCAAAGTAAATAAATAAATTTAATTAGAGCATCGTACTCGTTGCATTTTGATTATGATTAGAGTATTGTACGTGTTGATTATAACATATTACCTGTCGAGAGTATATTTTCATTCAGAAATGATACTTCCATGACCGGTGAATTGACAAACTCACGCTTTACTAAAATACGTTTTGAATGTTGAAGTAATAAAAAGAACACGTCGAACTCGCCTCCAAATGCTTCCAAAGGATCTCAAATCGATTTCTAAATTCAATAACAAGTTTGATATTAATCAAGAATCACAAAGCTTCAAACCATTAACAAGTTTGATATTAAAGGAATATTCCAAAAGCTATGAATTAAGAGAGCATAAAATGATAAATAATGGTCAACAGTCAGGCCTCAATAGAACTCCTTTGGTACATCTAATGGGTCGACAGAGAGGCTACAACACCAATGCTTCTTAAAACTATGTCTGCACCTTTATAACAAAGAAAAGCCAGAAACAATGCCTCTGAAGTAAAAAGAGAACCACATATTCTACTATTCATTTCAGCACAACAGTATAAAGGGGAGAAGTTATTGCAGATCCTCTAGATATTTAGTTGCTCTCATTTGTCTATAGAATTCAAGCGTAATCAGGGGCACCTACTGGTTATAGTTATGCATGCCCCGCCCTCGACCCCTTCCAACATGGCCATAGCCCCTCCCGTAATAACCACCACGACGGCCACCACGACCAGAATGAAAACCACCACGACCACCTCGGAATCTTGCAAACTCGCCGAATGTCTGCAGTGACAAATATCCAATATAATGAGAAACAGTTCTAAAATAAATAAATTAACCAACTCACATAACATACCTCAGTGTCCAACTTCATTTGTTCGAAGTATCTGGGCCTCCTTCCATTTTGAGCTTCTTGGTCAAGAGCGTTGCATGAGAGAGTATCAAAAAAGTCGTCCTTATTGTACACAGGCTGCAGACATAATATGAATCAGTTTTATGTAGGCAGGTAACAAACATTTCTTAAACATACAAATCTCCAGAAGTGTATGGCGTTGAAAGAAACTAAGACCTTCATCTCTAACTTTGACGATTCACCATCATCTTCTTCATAGGCATCGTCTTCATCACTGAATTTTTCATCCCCATCATTGAACTTCGGATGAGATTTGGTATTCTTGCCAAGATGACCCCAGACTTCATCCTTGTTAAATTTCTCATTCATTGCCATGAAGTCAAAATCTTCCGTGAATCTTTCTGTTTGATGCGAGTTCTGCAATCAAAAAATCATAAATGTTTACCCAGGATATTGCGTTCTTTGGAATACGCAATCATGCGCGCAGTGCTGTTTAATGCACTACAAATATTTAATTGACAATAAACTACCAAGCATGTCTATTTTAGAATCCCATCAAGCTCATATTGAGGTCAAATAAAGGAGCAGATCAGGAAATATAATGTAGTTCGACCAGGAAATATAATGTAGTCCCATCAAAAAAACCCAATGTAATTCGATGCACAAAATCTTCAAGGTTCCCAATCCTCCTGTTAACATATTAATAGATGCCGGAGACACTCCTAGTTATAATAAATCTAATTTAAGAAGTACACATTACCCCAAATCGTCCTCCTCTACCACGTCCCCGGTAGATGTGCCGAGTTTGTGAAGTTGAATCATTTGGCTGGTGAAATTACAAGATGTTAAACGTCAGAACCTTTGTAGCATGAAAGGTACATTAGACAGACAAATAGCCCGATCCTTGTAAATGAGATAATGACAAATATGCAAATCACTCTAAATTCTACCCACAAGTAATAGCCATCGACTTCTAATGACATCATAACTGCCTCAGGAACATATCATGCATATTTACACTTGATATCTGAACAGCCTAAACGTTGCACCAAAGAAGGGCCTAAATATTTGTTTAAGGACACTTAACCGTAGTGTCAACAATATGAACTTCCCAAAAACCAAACGACGTTGCATAAGTATATGTAGAACATGTGGCCATGGAGAGAGCACCTTATGAATGGCTCGTGGAGACACCAGTAACGGTAATAATGGTGGCTGAGTATCCACTGAAACTGGAACAGTTTGTTCGGCTGCTAACGAGGAAGATGTTTGAACCACTTCCACGTCCTTTGGAACTGTCTGCAAAGATGAAGAGACTACCGTAGTTTGCAAGAGCTGGCCTGGAGTCACAAGGGTAGGTGCAGGCGCACTTGTCAGAACAGAAATCGATGTTCCAACAACAGCGGATGTAGATTGAGAGATAGTTTGATAAGACAATGCTGGACCAGAAACTGTAGTAGTTTTGTTAGAAGTTGGAGGCACAACAAGGCTAACATCCGAACTTGCTGTCAAAGGAGAGAGCGATGGCAAGTTGGAACTTAGAGGAGCTTGAGGAAGAGCAGAATGTACTTTCTGGCTGGCCATTGAGCTTGATGATATCTCAGAGGCCTGTGGAACTGACAGCACAGATGGAAGTGTTGAAGATACAGTTACTGGTGGCATTGTTGTGGATGATAAACTAGGAATGGTAGGATTAGCAGAGAATAAAGAAGATGGAACTTCTAATAGATTTGATGCGCCAGTGGGTAAAGAAGCATTAAGATTAGGATATTGCAGTGGCGGCTGCAAGGAAGAAGGCAATGACAGGCCAGGTGGTGGACGAAGTAATGATTGCTGATGCATGTGAGGAAGTCCATTAGGGGGCCCATAATACCCTTGCCAGTACATTGGCAAAGCAAGTCCACCATCACTTGGATTTGGAGGAGGTGGCGAAGGGGAAGCTCCCCAAGACCCTACATTTCCTCCAGGTTGATATAAAGGCAACCCACCCTGGAAATTAGATCCAGGAATTCCAACAGGTATGGCCTGAGAATTAATATCAGGCAAGGGCCCACTAACAGGAGGAAGCGAGCTTGAAGAAGTAGATACTGGACGAGGATAGTGAGACTGCATGAGAAATTTCACCAAATACATTGTAAGTTGACCTCCATTTTATGCAGAATAAATTGGGGAAGGGAGGGAGGGAGGGAGGGAGGGGCAGGGAGAGGATTTCATGTTACCTGAATAATAGCTGGATCGTTGTTTATCAAGGGTGTAGTCTGAACAGGTGGAGAAGATTTTACCTGTAGATCCTGCAGAAAGAGCCACCAAGTCAAAACTACTTATACATAGCCTCAACGATGCCATTTCCACAAAAGTTCAGTTTTATATGCATGTATATAAACGAGGATCAGAACACAGGTGGGCACCCTTAGACTTTACCACAGGGTAACAAAGATACAAAAGCTGACTTGTACTTTGTCAAACAAGATTGCAATGTTACATAAAACATATAATAACAAAATAATGATACTACTTCACATGGAATCTTTAAATTAATAAAAAAGATCTTTTGCACGCATTAAATAATATAATCAAATATAGGAGCTAGGTAAAACTTTAAAAAGTGCCAAGTACACCACAAGGTTCATTGGTATCTACACAAAGGATACCTTTCTGTCACATAGTAATCATGCAATTAAGCGTACTGCCACTACCACGTTATAGTTAATATCTATATCAAAGTTACCTTGATATCACTTCCACGGAACAAGATGAATTCAAAAACTTTGTCGCTTGGTGGGACTTGTGGCCCCTCCTGCTTTCTCCCTTCTGTTCCAAATGAACGTACTGAAAAGAGAAATATAAAATATCGCATTAGTATCAATTTCCCTGGCACCTTGAAAATTGCTTAATATACATCACTATGACATTAAAGATAATATACTAAAAAGTACAGCAACTGTTTGTCACCCCATGGATGAAAATGATGACTTCTTAAAACACGAGGAAACTGAGCCAGTATTTGAAAAGATTTCAGGACAAAAGCTACCACAAACCCAACCTATAACATCACAATTATGGGCCAAGGTTTCATGTCAATAAAATACCAACCTTAACCCACCGAACATTTCACTATGATGCACAAACACAACATTCCTATTCCGCCGAACATGTAATAAAATTTCCGCCCACGCTAATAGTTATTGGACCTATAAAAAGTTTAATCTGTTCAATTTAGCAACTAAGTCAAGCCATTGTTTTCCTTTCGATTCTTTTTTTTTTTTTTTTTTCCTTTTTTCACTACAACAGTAGATGCGTCACACAAATGTAAAAACTAATTAACAACATGAATAACACCCGACAATAGTCAAATCTACTAAGAGCCTCTGAGATAATTCTGCAATGCCTCTCAAGACAATTTCCTGAATGATAGCAAAAACAGCATTTTCTCAGGGCACTTTAGCCTGCATTTTATACCCTACTGGAATGTCCATGTAACAAATTGCTCTCTACAGCCCAAAACATTGTTGCAAAAGCCATAGAAAATACCAGAAGTTTCAAAAGCTTCTACCACCAAGTATGTGCAAAAGTAAAACTGCCCACAAATAGTATTGGCCTTCCTACATACTTTTACACATTTCTCCACAATTAAGGCAGATAGAGAGCCAAAATAGGGGACCATTTATATTTACATTATACTACAACACCCCATGGACATCGCTGAGGTCTTTTTAAACCCGGGTAAACTATTCCCCTAACCCCCTGTATCTCAATGTGCTAGATGCTATAGTATGCTCCACAAACCACCACACCACTTCAAGGAAATGCTCTCCTATTTCAAGTATAACTTCACTTCCTCTAGCAAGCTAGTAATGTTAGCCTGGTTACAAGATGAACACCTCCTATGCAATATTCCCCAGTCCACCAAAAGTTGAAGATCGTTAATCTGAACAAGGTACTTCACCACTTAGGCTCCCCTAACCAGACCTTTAGAAAGATCAGTTTGAAGCAGATGGCATAGAACATCAACGGTAATCACAGACAGAACTATAGGTTAAAGGTTTCCATGCTTGCAATACCTTGTAAATTTGATTCTACCTCTAGGTTTGCCATTCATAATAACTGAAATTTTAATTTGAGCAATACAGTTCATAGCCCTTTATTCTCCTGTAGTCATCCACTATTTCATTCAAAGGTAGAATGGAATCCACTCTTGCCTATTATTTATGAAGGACAACTTATAGTCAAAAATAAAATTGTGCCCAGAGGGACCTTTTTAATCCGATCCACCAGAATTATGCCAGAAGCTTATAATCATTATCACCAAACTGATAGATTGAAGAACCTTCAAACAAAATCACATATAAGAGTCATCAATTTAAACTTTCTATTAACTGTTATGCCTACTAATGATTTTACTAGACGGAAAATCATGCACCGTAGAATGAAATGGGCGCATCTGTGACAAAAAATTCCATCATTAAGTTCAATGAGCCCTACAGACTAAAAACCGCCAGTAATTATATAGTTGACACGAAGAGGCAGACATTAATATTTGATGAAAAGCCTTCAGCAAAAGGGATGCCAAGGAATGAGCAGTGCTTGATATGTAATCCCAGGTCACAAAACAAGTTACCAACCAAAAGTTAAAGGAAATGGTGTAGCTGGTTGACACATGACATTGAACAGAAAATGCCAAAAGGAGAAAGGGAAAACAAATGTGAAACTGCCCATCGGCAAACTCTGCAGGCAATTCAATTTCACAATAGCAGCCGGGTAATGGTTTCAGCAGTCAGATTCGCAAGGCAATAGGAATCTATTCAGAAAATTTAAATCTCATAGCTAGTAAATGATGCAAGGCCAGCAACCAGATGAGACAAATGAAATATTTAACCAGTCAATCCAATCTCACTTCGTAGTTTCTCCGAACTAACAGAGTGAAAAGAGACAAATTTCATAATCATAAACTAAAAGTTAAAGCCTACGATTCGTCAGGAACTTCACCGAGAGAACAAAAGAGGATTGGATCCAATGGAAAACAAGTCAAGCCCTCGCCTAACCAGAAAGTGAAAATAGCAAAACTAAAGACTTCAGAAAAGGATGTTACCATTTCTCAGTCCGATACTGGATTCTTCAGTGTTGATGCTATAAAGAACACCTTCGTATCTAATCTCACTCCTGGAAGTTAAGCTTATCAAGCTTCCTATATACGAATCGGCCGGTGAACTGGATCTGGAACCACTATCGGAAGCCATAACCTCCGACCCAGAAACAAATCCGAGGGAAAAAGAGAGTAGGGTTTTAGAGGGGGAACCTTGATTGAGAAGGTGGGGTTATATTGAGCGATTTGTCAGGCGAAAGTGGTAGGAAATGGATGAAAAGCGCTTCTGCAGTGCGCTTTTATTATACAAAACCATTCGCGACTGCAGAAAGTACCTAAGAAACTGCTCCAAACGCCGTGGAATGTTTTAAGCGGATAACCCAAATGCCATCGCCATGAGTATGGCTCAGTGTTTCATTGTTTCTTACCGTTCAATCTTTTTTTAATTAATTACAAATTAATTTTTTATTTCTTAAACTTGATTTAAAAATTTTAAATTTTAATTAGACATTAATTAATTTTAATAAATTATTATAAACTTAATTAAAATTAATTTGAAAATATGAGAACTAACTCGATAATTTAACCAATTTTTTAAATCAAACTCTTTTAAATTTTTTATTAGAAAATGACCTCTCAGTGCCTCCATTTCCAAACCCTAGAAAACCTTCAACGCTGCAATTTCCTTTTCCATTTCTCTTTACTTCATTCAATGCTTTAATTGATCCAAATCGCGTCTTCGTGTCAGTTCGCCATCGGAGAATGTAGGCGGCAGCGGTTGCGGTAGCGGTAGCGCCAGTGCTCTGCCTCAACGGCTGCATGTTGGATCAACCAGAAAGCCTGAATTCCACCGCGATTGAACAAGCCTCATCAATCGTTATTAGAAATCTCTCAGAAGCCTCTAATACACCTTCTGAATCTCTCTCCCTGTAAGATTATTCTTCATTTTATCTCCGATTCATGAATCTTTCTTTCTCTCTTAATACGAAATTCCAAAATGCATTTGCGATTGCATTTATTTTATCTCTGAAGAAAAATTTGAAACGAAATTACGAATTCATAGAGTGCAGATTTAAAGATGGAATGTCGTTTTCCTTTCACTGATTCGTTTGTGCAAAACTGCATAGCAAACTGTGTCCTCTTTTCGAGCCGCGCGGTTCACCAAGCTGATCGCCAATGGGGCTCCTAGAGTAGTGCTTTACGCTCTCTCTCTCTCTCTTTAAAAGTAAAAAAAATCAATCATTTCCATCTATAATTTCAAAATGTTCTCCATAACCTCTATCTTTTTCTCCTTGTTTCTATATATCTGACTTGAGTTCCAATTATTATTCACTGAAATCAGAAGTCATTATTATTGTAATTACCAATTGTGAATCGGGAATTGTTTCGAAAACATGACGTTTAAATTATATATTAGCCACTCCTATGAAGTTCAGTTGCAACTTCATTATTTTTTATACTTTATTTTTCTACATTTTTTTAATCAAAAGTACATTAAAAGAATATCTAAACTAACAAAAATACATATTATGGTTGAATTATTTATCACCAGTTTGACTATTCCATTTTGTTATATATAAAATACTAAATGTTAGTATATTTACCAGCTTTGACAGTGAGGTCTCTGTATCTCAATAAATTGTATTATTGGTTTAAAAATCATCATGAAAATCAAGAAAAATACACTTGACGTATCTTTTCTTTCTGTTAAATTTTGTGAGCACGAACTTATATTGTAATTTTATGCATTAATGAAAGTAGGAGTTGATTTTGATTGAAATTAGTAAATATTTGTAGGAAACAAACGTATTGTCAAATTTTGGGGCAGTGATCCTCAAGACTGTGAAACCCTAAAATACATCCTTTGTCCTTTTCCCCTCCTTAATACAACACTTCAAAATCCAAATTAAAACAAAACCCAATGCCCAAAACCCAACTTGTTTCCTTCCATGCATACACATGCACCTTCTCTCTCTTCTGCGTGGGAAGAAAATGGTACCTTTTAAAGGCCATTTAGTTCTCTTCCTTCCCCCCCGTCCCATCCCTAAACCCTAAACTCTAACCCTGACCCTAATCCTAGAGCTCTGCTTGCTTTATTGTTCTTAGCCACCTTCTCTAAAGTCTAAACCCATAATTCCCCCAACTACTTTACCCTTTTAGCCATCCTATTCTCATAGCAATAAATTTTGCTAACAGAAAATTATACTAAATTATTTCTCTGATAAAAGGAGTTGCTTTGGCATTCCAATGCATACAAGGAAAAGGCTTTGCCCCACATTTCGCTTTCACTTGGGGTTGGGGCTTTTAGCCCTTTCAGTAGTTTATGGCGCTCTTATCTTTATTATTGTTATTACTATTATTGCTTTTTGGCCCTTTTTTGAGAATTGTGCTTTGCCTAATCCCCCCCTTTTCTTCACCACTCTCTGCTCTAATACTTCCCTTTGCCCATTTCCATTTCCATTTCTCTCATCTTTTGCATCTCTTTCACTTTCATTCCTTACAAATCTCTCTGGTTTCTCTTTCGTTTGAGCCTTTTCTTGATCTGGGTTTGCTTTTTCTAGCTTGCTTGTGTGATTTCTCTACAGTTCTTCTTGTTCTTGTGACCTCCATGCACGTACCCATTTCATCCTCTCTGTTCCACCGCTTTTCTCCATATATATGTCACCCTAAACTTTTGAATACAATAGAATAACATAACTGCGTCTGATTTCTTCATTTCTTTCTCTCATTGTTGTGATCATTTTGGTTCTGTAATGGGGATGAAGAGGCTGTTTATTGTTGTATTCTTTGTCTGTTTGGGAAGTTGGAGGAGCTATGCACAAGAAGGTGGAGAAGCTCCAATGGAGAAAACAGAGCTTGATGCTCTGAACTCCGCAATACAGGGCTTTGTGGGTAATTGGTGGAATGGCTCAGATCTCTACCCAGATCCTTGTGGATGGACTCCAATACAGGTAACTCTTCTTCAACCTGCTCCATTTTTTAGTTCATTTTTCTGCTTTGAAATTTTACAATTGAGGAGTCAACTTAGAAAACAGGAAAATATGTTGTTTGAAGAAATTTTGCATCCTTAATGGAAGGTGCAAAGAGGAATGATTTTTTAGTTCATATTATTGCCTTAATATTTCACAATTTAGGAGTCAACTTAGAAAACAGGATAATATGTTGTTTGAAAAAGTTTTGCATCCTTAATGGATAGTGCAAAGTGGAATGATTTTTTAGATGTTTTTCAGGGGGTTTCTTGTGATATCTTCGACGGGCTCTGGTATGTCACTGCACTTAACATTGGACCAACTCATGACAACTCGCTATCTTGTGGTCCAAATGCCCATTTCAGACAGCAATTGTTTGAACTCAAACACCTTAAGAGTCTGTCCTTCTTCAGCTGCTTTGTCTCAACAAAAGGGAGCAATTCTGTTTCACTTCCAACTGACGAATGGCTAAAACTCGCCGGAAGTTTAGAATCTCTCGAGTTCAGATCAAATGACGGCCTCACCGGAAAAATTCCGGCCAGTATGGGGAGTCTATCAAAGCTGCAATCTTTGGTTTTATTAAATAATGGGTTCGTAGGTGAAATACCTGAAAATTTTGGCGGTTTGATCAAATTAAAGCGGCTGGTTCTTGCTGGAAACTCGCTCACTGGTCCAATTGCTCGAAATCTTGGCCGGCTGAGCGAGCTACTGATTTTGGATTTGAGTAGAAACTTATTGTCGGGTTCTTTGCCACCGAGTTTAGGAAATTTGACTTCCCTTTTGAAGCTTGATCTTAGTGACAACAAATTGAGTGGAACTTTACCAAATGAAATCGGCGATATGGGAAATTTAACGCTTCTGGATCTGAGCAACAACAGTTTCTACGGTGGATTGAAACAGTCGTTTGAGAAGATGAGTTCGTTAGAAGAAGTAATTTTATCCAACAACCCAATCGGGGGAGAACTCAAGAGCATAAACTGGAAAAGTCTAGAAAACTTGGTGATTTTGGATCTTTCCGACATGGGTTTGAAAGGAGACATTCCGGATTCACTATCCGCATTGAAAAGGCTAAGATTTCTGGGACTTAGCCGCAACAATCTAACAGGAAACCCCTCGCCAAAACTTGCAGCTCTGCCAGTTATTAGTGCGATTTACTTGTTCAGGAACAATTTATCTGGAGACCTTAAATTCTCCGAAAAGTTCTACGGGAAGATGGGGAGGAGATTTGGGGCATGGGATAATCCGAATCTGTGCTACCCCATTGGAACTTTGGCGGCAAACAATGCTCCATATGGGGTGAAGCCATGTCAAGAAGAGGAAGAAGATGAAGATGTGATCAAACTAATGAAAACCCCCGTCAAAAAGACGAGTATTGACATGGGAAATTCAAATTCGGCGGTGTCAAATGGTTGTTCTGGGCTTGGAATTGAAGGATTTTGGTGGAAATTTGTGGGGAAGACAATAACGATGATTCTGTTAACGAATAGGTTGTTATGAAACAGAAACAGAGGTTTGTTTCTTAGAAGTGTCCTGTCCGAAGAAAATGGAATCATTATCCATTTGGTCTGCAGCAGCTGACGTCCTTAACGAAAAGTTACCTTGTTATTTAAAGAAAGAATAGAAGTTAAATGGTATTTGTAATGGAGTTTACTTAGTTTCAATTTTCAAATTTAATTATGCACTAGAAAAGTCAGTACGCAGTAAAATTTATTTTTATGATAGATGCTAAATTATTAGCAGTTAAAAAGTTGAATAACTCAATTCTTGTAAATTTAAAACTACAAAGATTAAATTATTATTTGTACAAAGTGTAATATGAATTTAGTTCTTGGTATAACACAAATTTAATCTTTGTAGCGAGGGGCAGGGATGGAAGAAAAAGGAAAGGAGAGGGGGTTGAAGGAAGGACAATAATGTCAGAAATGGAGGGCGTCGGAGCAGAAGGTGGCGAACCCGATCCCAAGGTGGAGGAGGCCAGTAAGGGCCCTCTCATACATCCCACCCAAACCCCAAAGCCCCCACTTTCTCCTTTCTGCAAATGCACTCTTCACTAACCCTATCCCTATCCCTATCCCACCAATTTCTTCTTTTATTTCTTTTTATTGCTTTTATCTTAGGGTCATTTTAGGGCTTTCACATGATTTTAATTTTCTTTTAGTAATTGATTGGTGAATATTTAAATATTTGAAATCAATTACCTCATTCAAAATTTGAATACTTTCTATTTTTGTCTTAAAAAATATATATTTTTTATCATTAATTTTAGATTAAAAAAAAACGTTAATATTTTATTTAAAGAATAGCTTTTAACTTTTGATATTGATTAAAAAATATACTTAGATTCTATAAAAGTTAAAAAATTATACTACGATTAGGACTATTTTTAAAAAAATTTATGAAATATTAAATGGTTTTCTCAGATTCATAGACTATCTCTTTATTTTTTTAATATTACTTTTAAAAATTCATTAATATATTTGAATTGTGGTAGATAAAGGTAATTTTTTATTCTTTTTGTTTAAAATAAGAGTGGAATTTGCTAGAGAATATTTTTTTTTTAACCTATTTTAAAAGTTTAGGTATTTTAGAAACAAAAAATTTTAAAAAATAATAATTCTAAGGATATTTTTAGATTTTTTTTAATTTAAAGATATTATTGAAAAATTTAAGAGAAAATGAAATATATTTCTATTAATTTAGTCTAAATTTTAATAGTTGTATTTACTTTACTAACATTGTCTCGTAGGTCTTTCAATTCTTACATATTATTTGTCAACGCTAACAGCGTTTTTTTTTTTTTTTTTTTTTTTTTTTTAAAAAAAATAACCTAAAAAAAAAGGTT
>NW_019268537.1:2393988-2411623 GCF_002738365.1 Cucurbita moschata
TTTTTTTTTTTTTTTTTTTTTTTTTTTCAAAATAAATAACCTAAAAAAAAAGGTTAAAAATAAAAATAAATTGTTTTAAAGAGGTCCCACAAATAGACTAATTTTCCGGTATTTTCCAACAAAATCCCTATACCACAGTAGGTCGTAATGGGCTGGATTCAAAACTGGGCCGATGTTAGAAAGGCCCATTTAAAACCCTGTCTTAATTAATTAAGGTATTTTTTTCGCTCAAGAGTCAACTATTTTAAATTTTCCAACTACCCATATTAATTTTACCCCAATTAAAATTAAACTTTATTAAACCAGCAATAATGACCTTACAAAATTACAACTAATTCATTTTAATAGTTTCAATTTACGGACGAATTCAACAACATCAAATTATACTCAAATACAATAAATAACTTGATAAAGATTTACCAAATTATATACATTAATTTTTAAAATAAATTTTTATTAAATAATTAACCACAGTTAAGATGTGTAAACCAATGCCTAGTAAAATGCCAACCATGACTACAACCCGAGTCGATTATTTGGTATAATAATAATAATAATAAATATTTGGTCAAATCCCAAGACGACCATTTGAATTAAAACATATATATATAATATTGGGAGTAGAGATATTCAAAGTCAAAGTCAATAAATGAAACCAAAGTTATTTTGACGTCAACCTTAAAAACAATACCTTAATTTCTTGCATGTTTGAAAATGGAAAGAACATTTGGTAGACAAATCACTGATTTTGATTGGTTTTATTATAATCATGAAGTTAGTTATATAAGTCTGAAAACGTAACTAAAGATTTGAATTCATTCCCCATCATAATTATAAATTCGTATAATTGTCACATTATTAAACTTTCAACTTCTAAATAATTTGAAAATCTTGCCAATTCAGGTTCATATGATCCAACATTTGAATTTGATTGAGTTGAATTAGGTTTTTTCAATTTGAGTCGGATTGAATTTTAAAAAAATAAAAAATTAGCATGTTGACATTTTTTTTTATCGTTTCAATTTGACCAATACGAAATAGGGTTACAACTCAACTATATTCTATCATACTTTTAAGATTATTATAAAGATTAATGTTTGTAACCTTTATTATGAGTGATATGTTACGATGGAGTAAATATTTGATATTTGAATTTTATGAAATTTTAGTTATTAATATTACCGTAGATAAATATAATTTTTAATAATAATAATAAACAATCAACTACCCAACTCATAATTAAAAATTTAAATTCATTAAAAAATCATAATTTTAAATTATTTGAGAATGAAAAATCAAACATAAAGTTTAGAATAGTATAACCATCCTTTCTTGAATAAGCTTAGAGATAAAATTTAATTTTATATTGAATGAAATTTAAAAATCCAATCCTTTTTTATTTATGAATTTGTTTATATATATATATATATATATATTGAAGTTTTAAGGAAATTTCCTAAGATTTGTATGCCAATGACATTTTCTTATAATTAAAATTCCACGCGGAAAAAAAAAATTAATGAAAAAAAGTCAAAAGATGGTTGAATGAAAATATAAATTGACTTTAGCTACATGTGTTTTAGCAATGGGTCAACGTTTTAATTTCAATTTAAAAAGATAAATTTATTTTAAAATGATAATAACGAGGCTAAAAAAAATTAATTCTTTTACTTTATTTTTCACATACGGGTGATTGAACCCGAAAGCTTGAACCGACCTAACTTGAATTATAAAGATTGAATTAGGTTAGATAGAATTTCAAATTGAGTTGGGTTGGTTTTTTAGAACCTCGTCCAATTTAGGTTGAGTATAGGTTTAACATGCAAAGAACCGGGTCAACTCTAACCCAACCCAATTGCATTAAAAAAAGAGAGAGATCACAACAAATTGTCAAGCTCTATTAGAGTTCTATTATAGTACATTTTTCCACAATTTCTATTAGAGTACTCTCATTTGCATTCGAGTAATACCTCTGGCTTTGATATGTCAATACGGTTCATTATTAATGTAATGAATTCACAATTAAAAGCTTTCTTTTAAAAAAAATAATAATAATAAAGAGTTGAGTTGAGTTTGATGGTGATTTTTTGTTTTTGGTGTAATTAATTGGTCATTATATTTCAATTTTTTCTCGTTAAAACTTTTTGTAAACCAATTTTGCCCTTACAAGATTATTTTAGTCTTTATTAATATATTATATATATATATAAAATGAATACCTAACTCAATTGATTAAAATATATATTATCGATAAAAAAAAATCAAATTAAAATTTTTTTTTATCTCACGATAAAATTAACTTCATCTATTTTTACATTTTTTATGCGTTAGTTTTGGTAGATTATATAATCTCTATAATGAACGTAATTAAAAATAATTTTAATTCAACATAGACATGGGAGGGTCTAATACCTCGACAGAACCTGTATGAATTGACGTTTGAGATGGTTTGATTAGATGAACGACACATAGATTAGTTTTGATTGATATATGTTTGAGGAAATCGAAAAAGTCAAAAATAAATAGCATTTACCACATAAACCATAGTTGAGTTGATTATATGGGAGGAATAGGGTTGGGTGTGACACCAACCCATTAGCCTACCCCTAACCTATTTCCCCCATCTACTTTCCCCACCATTATATTGTGTGCCACATAATCTTATGTTCTCATGTCAACCCAACCACTCTTCTACTTTCAAATTCCTTTTTATTTCCTCAACTATTTTTCTTTCGATTATTTTGGAGTTCGTATATAAAAATAATAATATTTTCGCACGAATTTTCTGTTATTTTTTTAATATTTTATTTATTGATGCGAAAGAATTTGATTGTAATACTATATTCTAAAAAGGCATTAATATTACATTTTGACTTACATCAACTAAGTACTAAAACTGTCCAACATTCTAAACCATTATAAGTTGGGTACTTTTTTTTTTCTCGAGTTGAATAAATATACGGGAGATCACGAACTTCCAATCGTATAATAAGTTAATAAATAATTACATATTTATTAAAAATTAGAACGACCCAATATATTAAAAAAAAATAAATAAATAAATTGTTTATAGGACCTTCCAAACAAGTTCGAAGCAGATTCATGAAAAGATGGGTGAAGAAGTTTGAAGATTTGTGGTATTAAAAATGAATTTTGAGTTTAGATTCTATGAATTGATAAAGGCATCAAGGGAAGAAGTCGGTATCAGAAAAAAGCACCATCTTGACATTTGTGCTAATTGCATACCAACCAGGGCATCCTCTCTCTCTCTCTCTCTCTCTCGTTATATTTTGATTATATTTTAAGTTTTTTTAAAAAAATTTCAAAAACAAGTTTTTATTTTTTTATTTCAAGAATACTCTTACCATTAATTCTGTACTTCCAAAATATTTACAATTTTTTTTTTAATTTTTTTTATAAAGGTTAAGAGTGCTAAGGTTACTTTTAAAATTTTATGGGTGTTTTTAAACATAATACCAACATTAAGAGTATTTTTTAATTTTTTTAAAAATTAGAAGGGTATTAATGAAAAAATTATAAAATTCAAGGGTATTTTTAAAATAAAATATTGAAAGTTTCTATCCAAAATTAAAGAAAATATATATATTTTTTTTAGTTTAAAGATGTATTAAAATGGTATTTTTATTATTAGCATTTTTTATATATTCATTTTTATTTTTTTATTTACTATTATTATTATTTTTTTTGAAGATTTAAGTTTTCGTTGATAAGATTTAGTAAATGCTTTTAGTGTCATAAGAAAAATCTCAACAATCTGACAATGAATTCGCAATGAAATTAGAAAGAAATTCAAAGAGGAAGTTGTTCTTAAAGTAGATATAGTGTTTTTATTTTGGAAAAGATATTAAGAATTTAAAAGATAAGGTCAAATTATAAATTTAATTTTTAAATTTTGTTTCTATAAATTTTAAAAACTTACAATTATATATCAAATAAAATTTTAACATATTTAAAATTTATAAAAATGATTAAATCTTAAAAATAATAATAATAATAAAGATTATATTAAAGAATTAGAATAAAATGTGAAATTTATAGAATTAGTAATTTTGAGACAAATGTATGGTTCAGGAACGGATAATGTTAAGAGCTTAAATTAAATTAATCTAAACATCCTTTTCATTGTTAAAGTTTGTAAGTTAAGCAAGCATTTACTAATTGTGTGCCATTCTACTTACTTACTTCCTTACCTTACTTTCCCACGCAAAACATCCTCATTTTCTGTCTATTTCAATTTTTTTTTTTTCCATTTTCTACTCGCTCTTCAAAAATATATAAATAAATATATTATATTAAACACGTGCTCAACTTTAGGTATCTAAATGTAACATCGTTTTGGGTTTTCCTTCAAATTTCTAACGTAGAAGACGTTAAATAAGAATATATAAAAAATATATTAGATATAATATTAAATGTTGACCGAACCAAAACGGGTGTTCTCCCCACAAACCAAAACATTCCATTTTTCCGATGAGTTTCCACGAAAAATCCCAGCAAAAATAATTAAATAATTAAAATTAAAATTGAAATTGTGTAACGGTGCCCGGCGAAATTAACGTCCTCCATATACCGTTGACCTTTAAGATTTTTTTATTTATTTATCACTTTAATTTAAATTACTATAAATACGAATATATTCCCACATGCAAATTATTTAAAAAACAATGCTTTCTTCTTCTTCTTCTTCTTCCTCTTCTTTGTCCGCCATTTTCGTTCTCCTTCTCCTTCTTGTTTCTGGGTTTTGCTCTGCAACTCGGCCTGGTAAAACCATGGGACATGAGTTGAAACCCGACTTGTCGAATTTCAATTACAAGACGGGGTTCCGATATGTCGGTCAGACCTTCAGTTATCTTCCCAGAGGCGTCCCGATTCCTCCGTCAGGCCCTTCCGACCGCCACAACTCTCTGGTTGACTCTCTTCCTCCCAGTTAATAAACATTTCTTCTTTTTATTTCTGTTTCTCTGAATATGGAAATTGTTTTTTTTTTTTTTTTTAATTTTAATTTTGTGATACATATTGAAATGTAATTGTTGTGTTCCAATAGCGATGGAATTAAAAGTTATTTTTTAATTAAAAAAATTGTGGAAAATTTGGTATGGAGGAAAATGAATCGTATAAAATTAAACTTCATTCAAAGCGGTGGCGGATTATCCAGTAAGTGGAAAAAGACATCCACGTTCTTTTATTGCCAACATTCAAACATTAAAGCCCCATTTAAGATTAGCTCATGTTCCATTAATTAAACTATTAATAACCCTTTTTCTTTTTTATTTTATTTTATTTTTAAAAAATTATATTTGGGGAAAGCGTAACAGAGTGATTAATCGTTTTTATTATGGCATTTGCATTGTTTAGATTAAGGAGGAAAAGAATAGATTAGTAGAAGCTCTGACTTATGAGCAGAACGTAAATGCCCCCATTTAATTATTTTGTTATAATATGGTTATGTCATGGGGGAGTCTTAGCCCCCATGGTTCATCAACACCACACGTTTCGAAACTGTCGAGGATATCTCTTATTACACCAAATGGGTACATGAAATCTCGAGCTGTGTAACAATTTGTCATACCTAACACGCCCCACACATGTCTTAAAGGAGTATCGTGAATCTCGGGGTGTACATTCAATCCGACAATCCGGACTAACCCAACCCGAACTATAAGGGTTGGGTTTATATTAAGAATTATTCGGTATTAATGAGTTTGTTAGAGGAGGCCAGTCTAAAGATTAGAAACGCCCACGTCCACTAAACACAAAAATTTTTGGATTAAATTAAAGAAATGGTGTGATTAAATTTATTAAATTCATTTTTTTCAAGTTAACTCTTAACCCCAAATGAGTGTTATTAGAAAATGAACCAAACTCAATCAGGTTTACACCCTAAGCAGGTATATGCTGAGTTCAGGCCCTCCGTTACAATCAGGGCTCATCATGTAATAAGCTTCTGAATCCTTTGATCCGATCACCCGCTCGAACCTCGCCCTCATATACATCAATTCCTTGTCGGACCCATTTGCCGCCGCCGGCAAAACCCCAGCCCCCATCGTGATCGGCTCCACTGCCTTCAGAATCTTCTGCTCCTCTGCCCCACATTCTCTTCTACTCGCATACCCACATTTCTTCCCGTTACAATACGCTCGCCACAGGGGCTCTTCCAGCAACTTCCAGTTTCTCTTCCTCTCTGTTTTCTTCTCGCATTCCAGCGCCATCCGGACCAACCCAGATGCCATCTCTCCAACCAGAACGCTGGTCGGCGTCGAGAGCTCGATTAATAACGTTGGATTCTGTTTTGGGTCTTCTTGTAATGCGAAATGGACATGGCCTCGTCGGTACCCGAATAGCGTACCGACGACCCGGACGCCGAGGCGAGACCGGCGGGGAGTTGGGCGAATCCGGGTGAGGAGTGTTAGAATAGTTCGGAGCGTTAGAATAGTTCGGAGCTTGGAAATCGAACGGCTGGATGAGGATGAGGAGGAAGGTTTCTTCTTCTCTTCTTCCTTGCTCTGTTTACTGAAACGCGAGGATAAACTGTAAGATAAGATTTCTTCATTGAAGCGCCTAGAGAAAGAGAAGGAAGAATCATGGAGGGATTTGGACATGATCGTCTTGTCCAAGGAAGAAAGAGGAAAGAAATGGGTAAGTGGGTATTTGTAACCGTCCAAGTCCACCCTCAACCACTAGCACGGTTGGGGAGAGGTTTCAAGCTATCGTGGCTTTGCTTTGAGCTTCCAAAAAAAATCTGACCAACAGAGATAGTATTTCCCACTTATAAACACATGATCTTCCACTAAATTAATCGATTTGAGACAAGCTCTTTCTAGATCTTTATAAAGTTGCTAGAGAACTAATAAACTTGCTAGAAGATCCTTATAAAATGGCTAGAGAGAGCTTTCCAAACCCTTATAAACTTGTTAAAGAGAGGTTTTCAGACCCTTATAAAGCTGATATACAGAGATTTCCAGACCCTTATAAGGCTGGTAGGGAGATGTTTCCACACCCTTATAAAGAGTATTTCGTTATACTCTCCAACCAATATGGGATATCACAGTATTGAATCAAAATACCAAACAGTATTAGGAATCACGACTCTCTACCTGCATGATACTATCTACTTTGAGCATAGATTCTAATAGTTTTACTTCGAATTTCTCCAAAAGGTGTTAATACTATTCTGCTGGGAGAATCCTGAGAAAAAGGAAGGTGAGCGGAGGTACGTAGTTGAATTTCAGTATCCAAAAAACAGAAACACACAAAATATTCATAATAGTGCAGCCTGTAATATCCAGAAAGGCAGGCTTAGGCATGTCGGAGGCGGGGCGAGTTACATGGGATGCTGTATTCCTGTCACTGGCACGCGCAATGCTAAGAGTTGTGTCTGCCCTGCGGCCTGCGGCCTGTGCCATGGCTTTTCCTCTGTCTTTCTTATCCAAATTGGAACTATTCTCTGCCTTGTGCACTGCCCAGGCCTGCACCACGCCCACCCTTAATATTAGCTTCTACTCTTAAGCATGGAGCACATGAATATAGATTACAGAATGCTTAAAAGGAAAAGGGAAAGAAAAGAGTACCAAAAATGTTGAGAATGCGTGAGACAAACAGCTCAGAACCACTGTCCTCAGTGTCAATTTGTCAAACCAAGAACTCGAATAATGGTAAGCATTCACCCAATAAACACATTAAAATTGTTACTCTATTACCTCTTTACTAAGAAAAGCATATACATGCATATATAATACACATTTTGGGTATCAATACAAAGGATCTCATTTTTTTCATGACTCCACGACAATATGTAGCTGAAGTCGTCTTTTATCCTCTCTTGACATCAGTCTCGACCAAAACTGACCACATCAATGTGGTGGTCAATTGACATCACATAGTTCTCGAAAATTGACGATCTTCGAACGACCAAAATAAACAAGTTGGTTTGAGCTAAAAATCTTATATCCTCATTTGTCAACTCTCACTATAATTAATTACGTACTAATCCAATATATGTACGACTACAATAAATCATTGTACTTGTTAGGTTTTTGGTTCACATAACCATAGTTGTTAGGTATAGAGAGACTAGTGTTGACTTTCATTTAAGGTTTACCCAAATTAATAAAATCTCAACCAATTATTATAAAGAAGGGTACATTTTGAACTTTTGAGATAATTCATTTACATGATTTAATCACGATTATTGTTCATATCTAAATTTGGATCAACCGTAAGTTTGTATAATGGGAATCGAAATAATATTTACAAAATAGAAAATTTATAAATCGGTGTAATGTTAGACCACGTACACTTTAACGTTTAAGTTAGTATCATGCTCGTGATTAGGCTAGACTTGTTTTTTTTTGCTCTATTTCAGCCTACCTCTTTCATACAATTTATAGATATGTTGGAGCCACTATCCCTGCCAACAACCTCTCTAGGATTCTCCTCGAGACTCAATCATGGTCAGACTTGATCATGCAAGTCGAATTAGTCAATGGTCAACCTAGCTATAGATCGGTCGACCAAGCAATGACCAACCCATATTGATTGGACATTTCTTTGGTGGGTGACCAACACAGTTGGCTAATACTTTGGGTTAGGCTTCTTACGGATCCTCAGTCTCATTCTTTGTCTCATCTTTAGACTCGTGGCCTTTAGTGCGTATATTGGATATGACTAATAGCCTCACATGGTCTATCACTCCCAAATTGAATTCGTAGGGGTCATCCCTAATAGTTGTCCTCACTCTCGAGCTAAGTGTTACAAGTCTGAGGTGTTGTAATGTCCTATCTTAAATATCTTAAAAACCTCGAGAAGATTGACGACTACGACACTGACTGGGATAAATACACTATTTTTGTCGTTAATAACACTTAGGCAACTTGCATTAATTTAATTCTCGTTAATTATACAAATTTAATGCCCTCTTATTGTTGATCTAAATTTTGGTATCACTAATTATCACTAATCACGAACTCCATGAACGCTGTAAATCAACCCGTTTACAATTCAAACAAATCATAAAGCCTTGATCATCGTTGACGTATATGAACAATGCAAGTAACTAAAATAAATGATGAAATGGCTATAAATTATGACAAATTAATTTGTTTGTCACCATGGCCAAACAATTCATACCTTCAATTTCTCTCCTTCTTCTCTGTGTATGATCACTGATGAGTTCCTCCAAGCACCAAGAACATAACAATGGCGACTCCCCTTCGAGTTCGAAGCCGGCCAATCCCATTTTGCAACAATTGCTGCAATCCATCACTCTCAAGGTTAGTATACAAATTTTGGAGTTTATATCCGATAATGGTAAGATTGTAATGGTAGTTTTGGTATCAGTTCGAAGATGTGGAGTATAGCGTCAAGTTGAGGAGCCCAAAAGCCACATGCTTTGGTTCAAACGGTGCACCCATTACGCGGACCATTCTGAATGGCGCAACCGGAATGGTCCGGCCGGGAGAGGTTCTGGCAATGCTTGGCCCATCTGGCAGCGGCAAGACTACCCTCCTTACCGCCCTTGCTGGCCGTCTTTCGGGAAATATCACCGGCAACATAACCTACAATGGCAACCCATTTTGTGGCTCCATCAAACGCAACATTGGGTTTGTCCCACAGGACGACTTGTTCTATGCTCACTTGACAGTGGTGGAAACTCTGACTTATGCAGCTATGTTAAGGCTTCCCAGAACGCTTACGAAGGCAGAGAAATTGGAGCAGGTTGAAATGGTAATCAACGAGATGGGTTTGTCGAAATGCCGGAATGTTTGGATTGGGAGTCCTCTGTTACGGGGAATTTCTGGTGGGGAACGAAAACGGGTTAGTATTGGACATGAGATTATAATGAACCCGAGTGTTGTAATGCTGGATGAGCCCACTTCAGGGCTTGACTCTACCACGGCTGAGCGCATTGCTGGGACGTTGCGGCGACTGGCTCGAGGCGGTCGGACGGTGGTGATGACAATCCATCAGCCGTCGGCTAGAATCTATGCGATGCTTGATAAGGTGCTGGTCATGTCGGAGGGATCGTCCATATACTCGGGGGATGCCGGTCGAGTCGTTGAGTATTTCGAGTCCATTGGATATGGTGCTCATGGGGGGCTCAACTTTGTGAATCCTGCTGATTTTCTTCTTGATCTTGCTAATGGTAAGGAATTTCTTAGCACCTTTGACATGATTACGAGAGTAAACAATGAAGGTCTTGATTTCTGTGTTGGGTGCAGGCATTGCATTTGCATCTGATACAAAAGAAGATGATACCCAACAGGGGGAGTTTCCTGAGGATCGTCAAACAGCAATCAAGCAATCTCTGATATCCATTTACAGAACCAACTTATACCCATCATTGAAGGCCGAGATTCAAGCGGAGCCTCAATCGGAATCACCTCCATTATTCACCAGTCACTCATCTAATCTAATCTAATCATCTCCTTCCCCTTTCTTTGTGTTTTGATCGTTCCAATCATCTGCTGCTGCATTTTTTGTAGGCCAACAAGAACGATGGGCGTGTAGCTGGTGGGATCAATTTGTGGTGTTGCTAAGTAGAGGGTTAAAAGAAAGGAAACATGAATCCTACTCTGGCTCAAGGATTTTCCATACCATGTCAATCTCAATCATTGCAGGTATTCTCTGGTGGCGATCGAGCATCTCAAACCTTCAAGATCAGGTATTATTTTCCAAACCCAATTCTTAAAAATTATAATCCATGGATTTCCAACCAAATATTTCTCTGGGGACTTTTAACAAACAGGTTGGACTCCTATTCATCTTCGCCGTTAACTCGAGCATTCTTGCTATTTACATGGCGGTTTTCGAGTTCCCAAAAGAGCAATCGATTCTCAACAAAGAGCGAGCCTCCAGTATGTACCGTCTCTCTTCTTACTTCATGGCTCGAACAGTCATCGACTTGCCGATGGAGCTGCTATTACCGGCCATGTTCGTGACAGTACCTTACTGGATGAGTGGCCTAAAACCATCGGCATCCAAATTTATTCTGACCCTTTTGGTCACTCTTCTCAACGTGCTGACCGCTCAAGGGCTAGGCCTCGCACTTGGGGCCATTCTGATGGACGCAAAACAGGCTTCGACCTTTGCTTCTGTTATAACCGTGGGGTTTCTGATGCTGGGAGGGTTCTACATTGGACATCTCCCAGGCTTCATAGCTTGGTTGAAATATCTGTCATACTGTCACCACGCCTTTAAGCTTCTTCTGGGAATTCAATACACAGAAAATGAGACTTACGGCTGTGGGGCTGGGCTGCAATGTCGAGTAATGGATTTTCCTTCTATCAAGCTTGTGGGTGTTGGCGGCAACTGGCTGAGCGTGGCTGTTTTGGTACTAATGGCGGTTGGGTTTAGGGTCGTGGCTTATGTTGCTTTGAGGGTGGGGCAGCCTTTATGGCCCCGATTCAAACTTATTTTCCTCAAACATTTACGATCTTGAATATAGTTTAGAACAAGAACAATAATCAAACTAAGAAATAAATTAATTTTCTTCCCCTTGCCTCTCCTGAAAATTTTGATTCCAAGTTATCATGTTCTCCTCCTGAATTGTCTGAAGTGAATGATACATACACTAGTTATCATTTTGAATCAACTAATGATTGTGTAGCACCTCAAAACTCATCATTAGAAGATACTTTTTTAGATCTAAAGTACTATTTATAAGAGTGTGAAAACTGCACCCTAGCAAACACATTTTAAGGCGACAACAATACGTAACGGACTAAAGTAAACAATATTTGCTAGCGGTGGACTTAGGCTGTTACACATTAATTCCTCGAACTCGAAAGCAACAAGAAGACAACAATGGCATTACCCAATCATGCAATAATGTACAGAGTTTTCCCCCTCAGAGTAAATCTAGAGAGACAGAGAGGAACGTATGGTTGACTAAGACTACATTTCATTAGAATTATCTACTAAAACAATCTCATTGATAGTTCGGCAACAAATCTTACCAGATCAGGGTACTGCCAACTTCATTTTCCTCCATTTGTCACCTACAATGGATGGACTGCAAGTAAGATCAGAGGGAGACAACAATTAACATGGGGATGTAGGCTGATCGCTCGCATGGATAATAATGCATATTGGTTAGAAGGGGCTAACACTACGAGCCAACATCAACATAAATTCGGGTACAAGGCGTCTTCTTGGAGGTGCCACCGCATCTTTAGCCAGGGCTTCTGCATCATCGGCATGGATGATCGCCACAAGATCTTCAAACATCTGATCTTTGCCTCCCCTCAACGGATCCTGCATAAAGAAAGATCAAGGTTAATTGGGGAAAAGGAAAAAGAAAACTGTTCAAACCAGCAAACTACTTCATGCGACTGTAATAGTTTTGCTATTCAAAATTTGTAGATGCATGAATTGAAGACAAGGGAACTATTGTAGAAAGTGTAGACAAGGTTGCCAAAGAATCTTAAGATGTTCTAATACCTGAACAAATACATCTGTATGTGTCTTTCCTTCGTAAAAAAATGTTTCCGCTTTCACTCCAACGCTCTGAAGAGTATCAGCAAAAGTTTTACTGCATGGAAACAAAACTGCTTGAAATACAAGAAATGCTTTAAATTTGGGAGGATAAGCCTTTGGAGTTTTAAGGCATCATCTACATCTGTGTTACGTTTGCCTTTGCTTAGCTACAAAACTATATACCTTGAATCTGATGGTATAGAATAATCTGCTGTTCCATGGAATAAAATGATGGGAGGAAGAATCGAGACTGCAGCTCCCATGTTGGGTTCTTCCAGGATCAATAATTCGGGTGAAAATCGTTTCAAGGATTGTTCTCCTTCCATTATGCTGTAACGAAGTATTTGATTACATTATAAAAGATTCAAAACTATGTATGTATAATAATACTTTTTTGCAAGAACCTCAAATACCTTAGAAAAAGAGAACGATATAAACCTCGAGAGTGAAAGTAGTCTACTAGATTGAGTAAATTATACCTGTTTACGAGTAGAGCAGAAAATGATAAAAAAATTATTATAAAGTGACAACGTCAAATGGAGAAGAAAAATTCTGATATGCAAAACATTATTATAGAAGAGAATGCCAAAGCATACCCTTTTTATAGGCTAACTCTCGACTCCATAGTGGTAGAAATACTCACCCTCCTGATAAACCAAAATAAGCTTTGATCTGGGACACACTCCATGAGATACTTTCTACTTTGCGAACCTCCTTCATTGCTTGCTCCAAAAGTGTGCAGGCAGCTATATGAGCGCCAGCTGACTGACCCATTAGATAAATTCTGAAAGAAAAAAAAAAAAAAAAAAAAAGAACAGGATTTCACAGTTAGTACAATCGAATGGTGAAAGGGATCAGATTTGAAGTAGAAAATCGCAGCAATATGATGCCCTTTTGTGTAAAGGTTGAAAAAGAAAACTGCAAGGATATATTAAGAGGATTAGTTTTCTCTTTAAAACTCTTCTAAAAAATTTCGTCATTCCTTCAAAATGTTTGCCCGACCACATGTTCATTTCTCCTTAATCGACTCTCAAATAAACTCCGAAGATTCTTCATGGAGTTCATACTTCTCATGTTCATCATTTTTGGCACCGATCTGCCCAGTTCTGCCCTATTTACGTACGTTTGTAACTGCACGTCAAATTTTTACAAATTTTGTTATTGTTCGACCCAACCCACGAACATCTAAAACAAACACCCCATTTGCGCAGCTCGAAATCAACTTGCTTATATCTGTTTTTCTCAATCGCGACTTGTTACGTTTTCAATAAACATGGCTTTCTTTGAGAGAGATCTGTTAATTTTTCAAGAAACATGGCTTTTTTGTACTCATCCTTCCCGGACCCACGCTCTTTAAACAGCCATAAGTAGTGATTCATCTCCTCTGGGTTTTCTTCATCCTTAATCGTTTTTTTTTTTTCTGTTCTTTTTTCTGATATTCTTCAAGTTGATGTGAATTGATAAGTTGAAACACCTTTGTCAAAATTGTTTGAACTCATCTCCAAAGATTTTTGTTTCACTTCTCATCAAATTCGTTGATGCCAAAATACTTTAAATTCATGGTCAAGAACACTATCCCTGATACTAATCTTAGTAGAATCCCGAATTTCATTGTGCCAATCTTAATGTTGAAGGAGGAAATATTTGAGTAACTATTTGATGGGGTTGGTTCTCTCGCAAGGTTTCTATTTTTATTCTTGATTCCGTAACCCCCCATATCTAGTTATAAACGCTCTGAACCATCATTCCTGCTTACCGTTACCTTGAGTTCTTCGGGAATTTTCCATTTCTTCTTTTGGGTGGAGCAGCACTTTGTACAGAGATTTTATTTTATGAAAAACCTTAGACTTCCATTTGGAGGAAAACAACCATTTAAAAATGAAGGATTACACTAACATGACAAAGCCTACAAAAAGGAGTCAAACTAAAAGAAATGACTCCGATCAAGAGAAATAAGACCTAGTGAATAATTGTAAAAGAGGTTAGAAACAAAATTCTAGATAGGAACATAGAATCTAAAATACAGAATCAAATATTGCTATAAGAACTCTCACGCCCTCTGAAGATTCTGTTGTTTCTCTCACATCCCAAAGACCCCACAAAATAGCACACTCCAAGCCAGTGACAATAATTGCCCTTTATCACAAAAGGGCGGGTGGAGGATAAGCTCCTCAATAGACTCCCTGCAACTCCAACAGCTGACAAAGCTAAAACTGAACACCTCAAAAAACTTGCGCCAGACCCAACTAGTAAAATCACAACTCTACAAGATAAAATTCAGGCCTCCGCCATCCTTTGTACAGAGACATAAATCCATCTCTCTTCATTATTTTAAAATAAGATCCGAACTAAAGCTCAAGGATACAATTCTCCCCTTTCAAGATTAACCACTTTTGCAACAAAATGACTAAATACATATGGCTCAACCTAACAGGAAGTTAATTTTTAAAAAAAAAAAACTGCAGAAAAAAGTTATAGCAGTAAGATGGGGGAAAGTAAAACATTACCTGTTTGGATCGCCTCCGAATTCTCTAATGTTATTACACAAGAACGAGATACCTTGGGAAGCATCATAAATCATATCACTCATAGTTCCCTGAGGAAAATTTCTACATCAAAAGTATGTACAATTTATCATTAACTACATTGAGAGAGGATTTCATTCGGTGAGATGGACATTTGGCAATGATGATTACATCATTTATTGAGGCCGAATTACCTGTAATCGATGCATGCTACGATGATACCTCTTTCGGATAATTGTTGTCCTAGAAGACAACCCCAAGCTTTGTAGCTGCATCGACAACGACACTTGTATTAGTTATTTTACTAGAACCCTTTCTCAACTCTATCATCATATTCAACATAATTTCCATAATCATGATCACTTGGAGTGAACAACCCGCACCAGTGACAAGGGCATAAATTATAGACCAGTCAAAGACTATCAATGCTTACCCAATAATCCAAGCCCCTCCAGTAATAAATGCAACAACTGGTTTTGGCCCGTCAATATGTTTTGGAAGATAAAGATCCAACCTGTACCAATAAATTTCATGCCTCAACATACAAAGTTGAAATTACTACATGCACTTTCATCTTAAATTCACATAAGAGAATATAAATCTTTTATTGGTTCCTCACTTATTCCTTGGTTTATCACCATAGGGTATACTTCTGCGTATCTGACTGGATGAGAAATAATAGTATCCAACTGCAAGTAACAAAGTCACGATGATCACCCGAGCAAATGGGTGGAAAATATTAGTTCACTTGACATTGCAAAGATAAATATGGCAAACTACAAGAACCTTAGCTCACCTTGAAGAAAACCTGGAAGAAGAAACAATGAATAGCAACCAAGTGCGAGAAATCTTGCAATCCATCTGAATGCTACCCTGAATAATCAAATAAGTTGTAAAATCCCAAACATGATAATCCACCCAATAAGAAAATGTGATGATACATAACTTAAAAATCTCCATAAGCAGATATTGTACACTATGATCTATAAATTTGTATCCGTGAATCTTGATTTATATACGCTAATCAGAAGCAAGAAGAGGATTGGATTAAGAAACAGATCTCTTAACACTATCCCAGCAAATAAAACAATAGCCGATGACAAACCGACGAGAAAGAGGAAACGAGTCAAGTATTTTACCGAATATATTTCGAGAGTTTCAAACCGAAGCGAGTCAGTAGAAATTTCTCAGCTCTATCAGCATCGGCATTCTCGACATCACGATCAATAGTCTGGTGGCGGCCGTCACCGGAAAGATAAGATAAAAAGTTTTCGCTCTTGACTCGCCTCCGCTTCTGCTTGTAAGTATTGCTTCCGGAGGATGAACTGGATGTGCTGGAAGCATAGCTTGAAGTCCTAGGAAGAAGGGGCTTATAAGCTATCGTCTTATCATCCTCAAACAACGGAGAAACAAGAACTCCAGTCCTCTGTTCATCGTCTTCTTTAAGCAACATTATGTCTAAGGCAGTAGATGAAGTTTCCATAATCGAATTGGCATCTGAGGCCCTTGAGGTAAGTGGAGACGACGAAGGGGGCTGGGTTATAGGTAGAATCTGAGGCGACGGCATTCTTGCAGCCGGAGAACGCGAAAATCCGGAGAGAAGGTAGGATTGGAAGCGACAAATCTCAACCGTTCTTAACTTGCCGTCAAAAGGCCGTCGGCGCAGAGATCCGGCGGGTCAAATTTGCAGACGCGACCGAGATATGAAGATCGCGAATTGGAGGGGGTAACAGAGAAGATCGGGAGCGGGAAGGTATAGAGGGTGATAGAGTGGCCAATAGGAGTTTGCCACGTTGCATCTTACATTTCTTTGACGGATTTCACTATGGAGCCGTCGTAGTCTCTCTCTCTCTCATTATTTTTATAAAACCAATTAATAAAATTACGAATATATTTATGGATATTTTATAATAAATCACGAAAATCATGGACATTTAAAATTTGCTGCTATTGGGCTCTAGGCCCATTAACGCCCCAATTCCTCTTCTAATGGTCCAATTAGATTCTTGGGCCAGTTTCCGGCCCACTGGGCCATGGCCATCATAACGAAAACAAATTCTTTTATTTTTTTATTTTTTATTTAATAACAATTATTTATCTTTATTAAAAAAAATAAAGATTATATTTATATTTATCGACTAAAATTTGATCAAAGAATATCATCATAAAACTGTATATTTATTATCACATAACGCTTCTTTTTTTAAAATAATTTTAAACAAAAATTATAGAAGAGACGTAAAATTTAAAAGAAAAATTAGAACGAACTTAACTCAGTCTTAGTATTGGTTGATGGGCTCAACGAGGGATGGGGATGGGGATGACGCATTCCTCATGATTGGCAAGACAACCTGAAATTGGAATACAACTCCTCTTAGTTTTTCCTTTTCTTTTTTAGCTCACTTTTTTTCTTTTTTCCTTTTTTTTTTTAATTATTATTATTTTCCTTTAAAAAAAAAAAAGAAGTAAAAGGAAAAGTAGTGACTGGGAGATGAAGGCAAGAAAACGGGGCCCCGATTCACCACCCAATCAACACAATTTCAGTTAATAAAACCAAAATAGCCTCAATTATTGCTTTGTTTTATAAAGTTACCACTTTTTTTTTTTTTTTTATT